>NC_092774.1:4510067-4563579 GCF_047496795.1 Chiloscyllium punctatum
TCCCCTGTCCCTTTCCCTGTCCCTGTCCCTGTCCCCTGTCCCTGTCCCCTGTCCCTGTCCCCCCTGTCCCCTGTCCCCTGTCCCTGTCCCTGTCCCCTGTCCCTGTCCCTGTCCCCTGTCCCTGTCCCTTTCCCTGTCCCTGTCCCTGTCCCCTGTCCCTGTCCCCTGTCCCCTGTCCCTGTCCCCTGTCCCCTGTCCCTGTCCCTTTCCCTGTCCCTGTCCCCTGTCCCCTGTCCCTGTCCCCTGTCCCTGTCCCCTGTCCCTGTCCCCTGTCCCTGTCCCTGTCCCCTGTCCCTGTCCCCTGTCCCTGTCCCCTGTCCCTGTCCCTGTCCCTGTCCCTGTCCCCTTTCCCTGTCCCTGTCCCCTGTCCCCTGTCCCCTGTCCCCTGTCCCCTGTCCCTGTCCCTGTCCCCTGTCCCCTGTCCCCTGTCCCTGTCCCCTGTCCCTGTCCCCTGTCCCCTGTCCCCTGTCCCCTGTCCCTGTCCCCTGTCCCTGTCCCCTGTCCCTGTCCCCTGTCCCTGTCCCTGTCCCCTGTCCCTGTCCCTGTCCCCTGTCCCCTGTCCCCTGTCCCCTGTCCCTGTCCCTGTCCCCTGTCCCTGTCCCCTGTCCCTGTCCCCTGTCCCTGTCCCTGTCCCTGTCCCCTGTCCCCTGTCCCTGTCCCTGTCCCCTGTCCCTGTCCCTGTCCCCTGTCCCTGTCCCCTGTCCCTGTCCCCTGTCCCTGTCCCCTGTCCCCTGTCCCCTGTCCCCTGTCCCTGTCCCTGTCCCTGTCCCCTGTCCCCTGTCCCCTGTCCCCTGTCCCTGTCCCTGTCCCTGTCCCTGTCCCTGTCCCCTGTCCCTCTCCCTGTCCCTGTCCCTGTCCCTGTCCCTGTCCCTGTCCCCGTCCCCGTCCCCGTCCCGTCCCCTGTCCCCTGTCCCCTGTCCCTGTCCCCCGTCCCTGTCCCTGTCCCTGTCCCTGTCCCTGTCCCTGTCCCCGTCCCCGTCCCCGTCCCTGTCCCTGTCCCCGTCCCTGTCCCTGTCCCTGACCCTGTCCCTCTCCCTCTCTCTGTCCCTGTCCCTCTCCCTGTCCCCGTCCCCGTCCCTGTCCCTCTCCCTGTCCCCTGTCCCCTGTCCCTGTCCCTGTCCCTGTCCCTGTCCCCGTCCCCGTCCCCGTCCCTGTCCCTGTCCCCTGTCCCTGTCCCCTGTCCCTGTCCCTGACCCTGTCCCTCTCCCTCTCTCTGTCCCTGTCCCTCTCCCTGTCCCCGTCCCTGTCCCTCTCCCTGTCCCCTGTCCCCGTCCCTGTCCCCTGTCCCCTGTCCCTGTCCCCCGTCCCTGTCCCTGTCCCTGTCCCTCTCCCTGTCCCTGTCCCTCTCCCTGTCCCTCTCCCTGTCCCCTGTCCCCGTCCCCTGTCCCTCTCCCTGTCCCTGTCCCTGTCCCTCTCCCTGTCCCTCTCCTGTCCCCTGTCCCCGTCCCCTGTCCCTCTCCCTGTCCCCTGTCCCCGTCCCCTGTCCCTCTCCCTGTCCCTGTCCCTGTCCCTCTCCCTGTCCCTCTCCCTGTCCCCTGTCCCCGTCCCCTGTCCCTCTCCCTGTCCCCTGTCCCCTCTCCCTGTCCCTCTCCCTGTCCCCTGTCCCTGTCCCTGTCCCTGTCCCCTGTCCCCGTCCCCTGTCCCTGTCCCCGTCCCCTGTCCCCTGTCCCTGTCCCCTGTCCCCTGTCCCTGTCCCTGTCCCCTGTCCCCTGTCCCCTGTCCCCTGTCCCCTGTCCCCTGTCCCTGTCCCTGTCCCTCTCCCTGTCCCCTGTCCCTGTCCCCTGTCCCTGGGAGTGTTTGATGGGGAGTGGAGAGTGTGATCTGGCCTGTGTGTGGTTCCGTTGATAACCGTTGTCCTGCTCTCCCCACAGGGAGTCATGGCCTGTGTTTATCTCTGTGTGGAGGACATCTTTCAGCTGATAAATTACTACAGCTTCAGCTACTGGCTGTTCGTTGGGCTGTCGATCGCGGGGCAGCTCTATCTCCGTTGGAAACAGCCAGATCGTCCCCGGCCACTCAAGGTGGGTTTGCAAGTCAGCTCTCTCTGAGTCTGCTCCTGCGCTGGCTTCCTGACCTCTTCCAGTCTGTCCAGACTCCCGCTTACAAACTTCTCCCCCTCCCCCCAAAAACTACCTCAAAGGTACAGAATTGCTGGGACAGGGGGCAGATGGAGAGACATACAGCATGGAAACAGACCCTTCGGCCCCGCCAGGCCATCCCGACCCTAATCCCAAACGAAACCAGCTTCCCCCCCCCCCAAACCCCCTGCCCTCCCCACCACCTTCCTCCTCCTGGCCCCTCTCCCTTTCCTGTCCACATCCATCACTTCCCCAGGAAGCTCATTCCACGCACACGTCATCCTCTGTGTAAAAATGTCATCCCTCGAGGATCTTTCTCCCCTCACCTTCCAAATGAGCCCTCTGGTTTTGAAATCCCCCAACCCCTTGTGATTTTATAAAAGGTCGCCCCTCAGCCCCCGACGCTCCAGGGAAAACAGCCCCAGCCTCTCCCTGTAGCTCAAACCCCTCCATCCGCGGCACCATTCCTGGTAAACCTCTTCGGTTTAATCGTCTCCTTCCTGTAACAGGGGAGACCGGAACAGGACACAGTACCCCAGACGAGGCCTCACCAATGTCCTGTACAACCCCAACGGGACGTCCCCAACTCCCTGAACTCAAAGGGTCTGAGTGATGAAGGGGAGTGTGGCTCTTAACGCCTTCTTTAACACCCTCCCCATCTCCCAGTGACACAACCTTCAAAGGATGGTGTCCCTGAGCCCCTAGGACCCCCTGTTCTCCAACACCTCACCCCCCCCCTCCCCGTCTCCCAGTGACACAACCTTCAAAGGATGGTGTCCCTGAGCCCCTAGGTCCCCCGGTTCCCCAACACCTCACCCCCCCCCTCCCCGTCTCCCAGTGACACAACCTTCAAAGGATGGTGTCCCTGAGCCTCTAGGTCCCCCCTGTTCTCCAACACCTCACCCCCCTCTCCCCGTCTCCCAGTGACACAACCTTCAAAGGATGGTGTCCCTGAGCCCCTAGGTCCCCCGGTTCCCCAACACCTCACCCCCCCCTCCCCGTCTCCCTGTGACACAACCTTCAAAGGATGGTGTCCCTGAGCCCCTAGGTCCCCCTGTTCTCCAACCCCTCACCCCCCTCTCCCCGTCTCCCAGTGACACAACCTTCAAAGGATGGTGTCCCTGAGCCTCTAGGTCCCCCTGTTCTCCAACCCCTCACCCCCCCCTCCCCGTCTCCCAGTGACACAACCTTCAAAGGATGGGGTCCCTGAGCCCCTAGGTCCCCCTGTTCTCCAACCCCTCACCCCCCCCTCCCCGTCTCCCTGTGACACAACCTTCAAAGGATGGTGTCCCTGAGCCCCTAGGTCCCCCTGTTCTCCAACACCTCACCCCCCTCTCCCCGTCTCCCAGTGACACAACCTTCAAAGGATGGTGTCCCTGAGCCCCTAGGTCCCCCGGTTCCCCAACACCTCACCCCCCCCCTCCCCGTCTCCCAGTGACACAACCTTCAAAGGATGGTGTCCCTGAGCCCCTAGGTCCCCCTGTTCTCCAACACCTCACCCCCCCCCTCCCCGTCTCCCTGTGACACAACCTTCAAAGGATGGTGTCCCTGAGCCCCTAGGTCCCCCTGTTCTCCAACACCTCACCCCCCTCTCCCCGTCTCCCAGTGACACAACCTTCAAAGGATGATGTCCCTGAGCCCCTAGGTCCCCCGGTTCCCCAACACCTCACCCCCCCCCTCCCCGTCTCCCAGTGACACAACCTTCAAAGGATGGTGTCCCTGAGCCCCTAGGTCCCCCTGTTCTCCAACACCCCCCCTCTCCCCGTCTCCCTGTGACACAACCTTCAAAGGATGGGGTCCCTGAGCCCCGAGGTCCCCCTGTTCTCCAACACCTACCCAGCGCTGGACTATGAACGGGATAAGTCCTGCCCTTGTGCGTTTTACCGAAGTGTGACACCTCATGTTTATCTGAATTAAACTCCCCCGCCCCCTCCTCGGCCTACTGACCCACTCGATCAAGATATCTCCGTAACCTTAGATGACAAGAGGGATTAAAAACAGGAGCAGGGATTAGACAGGGTGTGAGAATTCCCTGGAGGATGGTGTGTGACCGGTGTGGGGGGTGGGGGGGTGGGGGGGGTCTCTGTATCTGAAGAAGGATGGTTCTGGTTAATGCAGGGAAAGCAGTCAAGACTCATTCCTGGGATTGACAGAGAGAGAGAGAGAGAGAGAGAGAGGATATTGACTGGGCTTTTCGCCAGAATGGGTGTGGAGGGGCTTGGGGCTGGGGAGGTGAGTCTGATCGAAACCTATAAACTTCTAACTGGGTCAACACAGGATGTTCCCCACGGACCGGGAAGTGAGGAACTTGGTGGGGGGGGTCCCAGTCTAAAGGACACGGGGTGGGACTGAGATGGGGAGAGATGGCATCCCCCCCCCCCAGAGAGTGGGGGAGGGGAGAGTGAGGAACTGGGGTGGGGTGGGGGTGGGGGTCCCCAGTCTAAAGGAGACGGGTAGGACTGAGATGGGGAGAGATGTCTCCCCCTGGAGCGTGTGTGGGAGAGGGGAGATCCTGCGGGACTGTCTGTCACAGGGAGTGGTCCCGGGGTTGGGAGGGAGGGAGTGGGGGCACTGGAATGTCTGATGTGTTTGAGAAGGAGTTAGATATCATCTTTCGGAATTGGGTTGGGAATGGGGAACAGGGGATTGCGTTGGATGATCCGCCATGATGATTTTGAATGGGATAGCAAGCGCAATGGGCCAAAGGGCCTCTCCCTGCGCCTGTCTTTTCTACATCTGTGGTTCTAACCATCCCACCCCCCCAGCTTAGTTTCTTCCCCTCGACTTGTTCCCACAGCTCAGCATCGTCTTCCCCATTGTCTTCTGCCTGTGCACCATCTTCCTGGTGGCAGTGCCCCTCTACAGTGACACTATCAACTCCCTCATCGGAGTGGGCATTGCCCTTTCGGGAGTGCCCTTCTACTTTATCGGGGTCCACCTGCCTGAACACAAGAGGCCACGGTGGCTACGCACACTCCTAGGTAAGAGACTGTTCCTCAACCAGCAAGACCCAACGGGATTGGGGTGAGAGGGAACGGGGAAGGGGGTTTGGGTCCATTGGGATTGGGGAGAGAGGGAACGGGGAATGGGGTTTGGGTCCATTGGGATTGGGGAGAGAGGGAGGGAACGGGGAAGGGGGTTTGGGTCCATTGGGATTGGGGAGAGAGGGAACGGGGAATGGGGTTTGGGTCCATTGGGATTGGGGAGAGAGGGAACGGGGAATGGGGTTTGGGTCCATTGGGATTGGGGACAGAGGGAGGGAACGGGGAAGGGGGTTTGGATCCATTGGGATTGGGGTGAGAGGGAACAGGGAAGGGGTTTGGGTCCATTAGGATTGGGGTGAGAGGGAGGGAACGGGGAAGGGGGTTTGGTTCCATTGGGATTGGAGAGAGAGGGAGGGAATGGGGGAAGGGGTTTGGGTCCTTTGGGATTGGGGAGAGAGGGAGGGAATGGGGAAGGGGGTTTGGGTCCATTGGGATTGGGGAGATAGGGAGGGAACGGGGAAGGGGGTTTGGGTCCATTGGGATTGGGGAGAGAGGGAGGGAACGGGGGAAGGGGTTTGGGTCCATTGGGATTGGGGTGAGAGGGAACGGGGAAGGGGGATTGGAACCATTGGGATTGGGGAGAGAGGGAGGGAACGGGGAAGGGGTTTGGGTCCAGTGGGATTGGGGACAGTGGGAGTGAACCAGGAATTGGTTTGGGTCCATTGGGATTGTGGAGAGTGGGAAGGAACAGGGAAGGGGTCTGGGTCCATTGAGATTGAAGAGTGTGGGAGGGAACAGGGAAGGGGTTTGGGTCCGTAAGGATTGACCTCTGTAATCCGTCGTTATTTCTCGCTCTGCTCTCTTGCTTGGTTTAACAGGGTCAATCTGTCGACAGCGATTCCATTCACAAAATGACAGAGGCCTCTTTTTTTTTGTGTGTCTGTCTAGCCTCCTTCACCAAGTACACTCAGCTGGTCTGCTTCTGTGTGCTGACTGAGATGGACATTGAGGAAGAGGAGAAAGTTCCGGAGAAGAAATCATACTGACCCCGAGGCCAGGCTTGGGCCTCTGGCTGCCAGGGGATGGAGTGACTGAGGCCTGCAGGATAGGCTTCGCTCCCCGGGCCTACAGATGAGGCGCAGGCGGACTCACTAATCACCAAGGACTGATTGGGGGGGGGACATGGGGGTTGTATTTAAGTTGATGATCCTCTCGGGTCTCTGCTCACTCTGCGTCTGACACCGGTGCCACGTCGACAGGGTCAGGCCTGCCCTTTGACCCCGGCCGCCATGTTTGGCGAACAGCCAATGGCTTCAATGTTCAGAGGCTGTTTGCGTGCGCGCTGAACTTTCCCCTACCCTGTGCCCTTCTCCTGGCCCTCATCACCCTGTGTCTCTCTCTCTCTCTCTCCATCGCTGTCTACTAACATCGCTTGCTCTCTCTCTCCCTCCACCCAAGTCACTCACCTCTCTCCCTCCTTCCCTCGCGGCCTCCCCTTTTTCTCCTCGCTCTCCTCCCTCCCACCCGTCTCCTCCTTCCCTCCCTGAACCTCCATCCCTCCCTCGCCCCTTCCCTCCATTTCCTTCCTTTTTCTCCCTCCCTGTTGGCCCCTTCCATCCAACCCCCTCTCACCACCCCCCCTCCCCCAACCATTGACTTGACCCTCCCTCCTTGGCTCTGTACCCACTCTCTCCCTCTGCCGGCACCCCCCCCCCTCTCCCCACCCCTCTGTCCCAGAGACAGAATCCCTGGCGACTGACCCCAGCCTGAATTTACGTAGCCCCCCGTTGTCAGATTAGCTCCCCCCCCCCCCCCCACCGCGCGTTGCTTTCATGGAGGGCTGAGAAACTGCGTCGACTCGTCAGTGCACAGCGTTGGGAGACCTTTTCGGGGTGACCTGTCTTTCGAACGATTAAATTGTGGTCTTTAACGATGCGACAGAACTGGGTGATCTCTCTCTCGTAACCGTTCAGAGTGCCCCGCGGGTCGGGATGAGACGCCCTTGTTGGTTTAAGTCTGATCCTTGACAACGTCGCCGTCCAAAGTCGCCGGAGAGTTTGCCAACCTCCAGGCCGGCCGAAGTTTAAAACCGGGATCCAATCCCGAAACTGTCCGGGACTGACGCAGGACTAGGCGCAGCCCCTTCAACTTTGCGTCTGATCATCCGGTTCAGTTCCCCGTCCCAACTTTCTCTCCCGCCGTCTCCCGTCTGGTTCCCTCTCGTCTTTCCGGGATGGTATCCCAAACATTCAACATTCCTGCCCCTCCCCACCCTGCAACGACGGATCGCTGAGGCTGGGAATCCCCCCCACTCTCTGGGGGAGGGGGGGGAGCCACTTCTCCCTGTCTCAGTCCCACCCCGTCTCCTATAGATTGCGACCCCCCCCCAGTTTCTGACCACTCTCTGAGTGCAGCCATTTCTCCCTGTGTGAATACTGAGGAAAAATATTTCTTTCGTGCCTCTTCTATCCCTTCGGACTCCAGTATATTTTTACCCCTCCTCAAGTGAGACCAAAACTGCACCCACAGTGTTTGAGATGTGGTCCCATCAACACGAGCATAGCATAAAATCCTCACGTCGCACCGAAACAGACCCTTCAGTCTGACTCATCCATGCTGACCCAGATATCCCGATCCTAATCTAGTCCCATTCGCCAGCACTTGGCCCCTCTAAACCCTTCCTATCCCTGTCCCCATCCACCTTTTCAATGCCGTCATTGTCCCAGCCTCCCCCCCTTCCTCTGGCAGCTCATTCCACACACGCACCACCCTCTGGGGGGAAAAAGTTACCCCTCGGGTCCCTTTCCCCTCTCACCCCTTCTCGTTCTGGACTCCCCCACCCCAGGGAAAAGACCACATCCTATCCATCTCTCTTCCAATTTTGTAACCCTCTATAAGGTCACCCCTCAGCCCCCGACGCTCCGGGGAAAACAGCCCCAGCCTGTTCAGCCTCTCCCCTGTAGCTCAAACCCTCCAAACCCTGGCAACCTCCTTGTACGCTGAAAAATGTGTTGCTGGAAAAGCGCAGCAGGCCAGTCAGCATCCAAGGAGCAGAAGAACCGACGTTTCGGGCATAAGCCCTGCTTCCTTGTAAATCTTTTCTGAACCCCTTTCAATTTGCACAACATCCTTCCTGTAGCAGGGAGACCAGAACTGTCCTTGACTGGCCCTCACCTCACTCGAGTCATTCTTTGCTGAGGAGATCATCAGAGGGTTAGCTCGGGTGGACAGTGAGAGCCTTTTACCTCAGATGGTGTCGGCGAGCACGAGGGGACATCACTTTAAACTGAGGGCTGATAGATACAGGACAGATGTCAGTTCTTTACTCAGAGAGCAGTAGGGGCATGGGACACCCTCTGCCTGCAGCGAGAGTAGACTCGCCAACTTTAAGGGCATTTAAATGGGCATCGGATAGGCAGGTGGACGAGAACAGAATAGGGTCGGTGAGATGGGCTTCAGAGCGGTTGCACAGGTCGGTGCAACATTGAGGGCCGGGACTGCGCTGGAATGTTCAACGTTCCCCATCTCTCAAGTCCCACCCCAACTCCTTCAGACTGGGGCACCCTGTTTCCTGACTGCTTGCACACCTCCAAGTCCACAGGGGACAACCTTCCGAACAGAACGTTCCAGGTTTCTGTCAGATTCACCTACCGTCCTGCTGAACTCACGGTGAATACCAGCATAACCCCATCCATTCTCTCTCTCTCTCTCTCTCTCTCTCTCTCCGTCAGTCCCAGAAATTGGTCTGCACTCCACTCGTTTTGAAACCAGAAACCAGAAGATGGAATTTAATTCAGATAAATGCGAGGTGCTGCATTTTGGGAAAGCAAATCTTAGCAGGACTTATCCACTTAATGGTAAGGTCCTGGGGAGTGTTGCTGAACAAAGAGACCTTGGAGTGTAGGTTCATAGCTCCTTGAAAGTGGAGTCGCAGGTCGATAGGATAGTGAAGGAGGTGTTTGGTATGCTTTCCTTTATTGGTCAGAGTATTGAGTACAGGAGTTGGGAGGTCATGTTGCAGCTGCACAGGACATTGGTTAGGCCACTGTTGGAATATTGCGTGCAATTCTGGTCTCCTTCCTATTGGAAGGATGTTGTGAAACTTGAAAGGGTTCAGAAAAGATTTACAAAGATGTTGCCAGGGTTGGAGGATTTGAGCTACAGAGAGAGGCTGAACAGGCTGGGGCTGTTTTCCCTGGAGGGTTGGGGGCTGAGGGTTGACCTTATAAGGGTTTATAACATCATGAGGGGCATGGAGAGGGTAAATAGACACTGTCTATTCCCCTGGAGTGGGGGAGTGCAGAACTAGAGGGCATAGGTTTAGAATGAGAGGGGTAAGATTTAAACTTTTTCATGCAGAGGGTGGTGCGTGTATGGAATGAGCTGCCAGAGGAAGTGGTGGAGGCTGGGACAATTACAGCATTTAAAAGGATGGATACAGGATGGGGACAGGAATAGGAAGGGATTGGAGGGATAGGGGCCAAGTGCTGGCAAATGGGATTGGATTAGGTCAGGATATCTGGGTCGGCATGGACGAGTTGGGCTGAAGGGTCTGTTTCCGTGCCACATGAGAACTCTATTGTGCTCATATTGACGGGACCACACCTCGAACACAGTGGGTGCGGTCTTGGTCTCATTCGAGGAGGGGTAAAAATATACCGGAGGCCTGGGAACGAAGGGGTGATTTAACGGGGAAGGGTTGGGCAGACTCGGCTGACGTCTACCGGACCTTTGAAGAGCTCGGGACGGGGGTTTGGCCTGATTCGGTGCCGCAGGGTCTTGTGGGCCAGTGCAGAAGTAGGTTCTGCTGTGCTTGTTTGGGAAGACTAGGGTTCACGTCATATCCAGGTGAGGACGGAGCTGAGGACAATCATTTGAGGGTAGGGCTTGTGTGCCGTTGGTATTCCCTGCCTCCCAAGCTGTTGTGGGTTTGGTGTTGGGGATGCCGTTATTGAATATTATTGAAGCAACTCGGGATCGAAGCTTTGGTGCACAGGGGGAAGCGCGTGGATTAATTGGACAGCCTGGGTTTGATTCCCGTGACCCCTCTACCACCCCCCCCCCCCCCCCCCCCCGGCTCTGAGGGAGGGTCGATACTGGCTCTATTCTCATTAACCCCCTTCGGGACACTGGCTCGTTCTCCTCTCAGGCCGGGGGTTGCATTCCCGGGTACCACCAAAAATCGAAACGAAAATGGTCCCCCACCCCCGACGGAAGCGAGAGGGGAAAGTGAGGACACCGCGGCTCAGAGTGGAGAGTGCGGCGCTGGAAAAGCACGGCAGGTCAGGCAGCATCCGAGGTGCGGGAGAGTCAACATTTCAGGCACAAGCCCTTCATTGGGATCAAGGCATGATCCCGGACTTGATCCAGGATACCCCCTACCCAGGAGGTAGGGACACTACCAACTCTATTGGGGACCGCAACAGCACTCTCAGGATTTGAACCTGGACCCCCCCCGGTCCAGCGGTAGGGACACCACCGCCACTATTAGGGACAGTAAGTGCACTGTCAGGATTTGAACCCGGATCCCCTGGCCCAGTAGGTAGGGACACTACCACCACTATTAGGGACAGTAAGTGCACTGTCTGGATTTGAACCCGGATCCCCTGGCCCAGAGGCAGGGACACTACCGCCACTATTAGGGACAGTAAGTGCACTGTCAGGATTTGAACCTGGACCCCCCCCGGTCCAGCGGTAGGGACACTACCGCCACTATTAGGGACAGTAAGTGCACTGTCAGGATTTGAACCCGGATCCCCTGGCCCAGTAGGTAGGGACACTACCGCCACTATTAGGGACAGTAAGTGCACTGTCTGGATTTGAACCTGGACCCCCCCCGGTCCAGCGGTAGGGACACTACCGCCACTATTAGGGACAGTAAGTGCACTGTCAGGATTTGAACCCGGATCCCCTGGCCCAGTAGGTAGGGACACTACCACCACTATTAGGGACAGTAAGTGCACTGTCAGGATTTGAACCCGGATCCCCTGGCCCAGAGGCAGGGACACTACCCCTGCTCCAAACGCGCCACCTGCTGGCGGGTTGGGAGAACAATGGGAGAGACTCACATCAGGAGCTGCTCAGCCTCCGGACACGTCACAGGGGCGGGGCTACACCACGGACGTCACAGAGAGGGGTGGGGCCGAAGGTTCGGCTTGTCGAACCCAGACGGGGTGGGCCGGGAAAACGAACGTCACTGCAAGGGGGCGGGCTCCATACCGTCAATCACAATTTCGGGGCCTGCGCTATGTCGGTGTCCGGCGTGCGCGGGGGTGGGGCGCCGACGAGACGGGCTCAATGATGTCACTCACCAGCCACGAGAGCGGCACCCCCGTCCCGACACCGCATAGGTGCGCTTCGTTGTCACTCACAGGGCCGCCACTGTGATTGGTCAGGCGGCGCGTGGGGTGGGGAGTGAAGTCACAGCAATGGGCGGGGTCGGAGCGGTCAAAGCCGGGGGGCGGAGCGTCGGGTCTGCGCTGGGCAGGGGCCCGTGATGTCACGCTCAGGGGGGGGGAGACGCATTGGGTGGGGGCGGGGTCAGCGGAGAGAGCGTACGTCACTCGCCCAGGGCGGCGGACGCGATTGGCCAGCCGGCGGTGGCGGCACGTGATAGGCCGGGGAGGGAGGGTGGCTGGGTGACGTCACGTGGACAGCGGGGAATCCGATTCGTCAGGGGGTGCGGGTGAAGTGGGCGGGGCCTTGGCCACAGCCTCCGGCGCAGCCGCAGTCACAGTTCGGAGTGAAACAAGATGGCGGCGGGGAAGTTGGTCATGTCCATGAGGATGGTAAAGGTCTCTCAGGGAGGGGTCATGTTGGGGCTGCACAGGACATTGGTGAGGCCACTGTTGGAATATTGGGTACCATTCTGGTCTCCCAGGGAGGGGTCATGTTGGGGCTGTACAGGACATTGGTGAGGCTACTGTTGGAATATTGGGTACCATTCTGGTCTCCCGTGGAGGGGTCATGTTGGGGCTGTACAGGACATTGGTGAGGCTACTGTTGGAATATTGGGTACCATCTGGTCTCTCAGGGAGGGGTCATGTTGGGGCTGTACAGGACATTGGTGAGGCCACTGTTGGAATATTGGGTGCCATCTCGTCTCTCAGGGAGGGGTCATGTTGGGGCTGTACAGGACATTGGTGAGGCCACTGTTGGAATATTGGGTACCATTCTGGTCTCTCAGGGAGGGGTCATGTTGGGGCTGTACAGGACATTGGTGAGGCCACTGTTGGAATATTGGGTACCATTCTGGTCTCTCAGGGAGGGGTCATGTTGGGGCTGTACAGGACATTGGTGAGGCCACTGTTGGAATATTGGGTACCATTCTGGTCTCTCAGGGAGGGGTCATGTTGGGGCTGTACAGGACATTGATGAGGCTACTGTTGGAATATTGGGTGCCATCTGGTCTCTCAGGGAGGGGTCATGTTGGGGCTGTACAGGACATTGGTGAGGCCACTGTTGGAATATTGGGTACCATTCTGGTCTCCCGGGGAGGGGTCATGTTGGGGCTGTACAGGACATTGGTGAGGCCACTGTTGGAATATTGGGTACCATTCTGGTCTCCCAGGGAGGGGTCATGGGGCTGTACAGGACATTGGTGACGCTACTGTTGGAATATTGGGTACCATTCTGGTCTCCCAGGGAGGGGTCATGTTGGGGTTCTACAGGACATTGGTGAGGCTACTGTTGGAATATTGGGTGCCATCTGGTCTCTCAGGGAGGGGTCATGTTGGGGTTCTACAGGACATTGGTGAGGCCACTGTTGGAATATTGGGTACCATTCTGGTCTCCCAGGGAGGGGTCATGTTGGGGTTCTACAGGACATTGGTGAGGCCACTGTTGGAATATTGGGTGCCATTCTGGTCTCCCAGGGAGGGGTCATGTTGGGGCTGTACAGGACATTGGTGAGGCCACTGTTGGAATATTGGGTACCATTCTGGTCTCTCGGGGAGGGGTCATGTTGGGGCTGTACAGGACATTGGTGAGGCCACTGTTGGAATTTTGGGTGCCATCTGGTCTCTCAGGGAGGGGTCATGTTGGGGCTGTACAGGACATTGGTGAGGCTACTGTTGGAATATTGGGTACCATCTGGTCTCTCAGGGAGGGGTCATGTTGGGGCTGTACAGGACATTGGTGAGGCCACTGTTGGAATATTGGGTACCATTCTGGTCTCCCGGGGAGGGGTCATGTTGGGGCTGTACAGGACATTGGTGAGGCTACTGTTGTAATATTGGGTACCATCTGGTCTCTCGGGGAGAGGTCATGTTGGGGCTGTACAGGACATTGGTGAGGCCTCTGTTGGAATATTGGGTACCATTTGGTCTCTCAGGGAGGGGTCATGGGGCTGTACAGGACATTGGTGAGGCCACTGTTGGAATATTGGGTACCATCTGGTCTCCCAGGGAGGGGTCATGGGGCTGTACAGGACATTGGTGAGGCCACTGTTGTAATATTGGGTACCATTCTGGTCTCTCGGGGAGAGGTCATGTTGGGGCTGTACAGGACATTGGTGAGGCCACTGTTGGAATATTGGGTACCATTCTGGTCTCCCGGGGAGGGGTCATGTTGGGGCTGTACAGGACATTGGTGAGGCTACTGTTGTAATATTGGGTACCATCTGGTCTCTCAGGGAGGGGTCATGTTGGGGCTGTACAGGACATTGGTGAGGCCACTGTTGGAATATTGGGTACCATTCTGGTCTCCCAGGGAGGGGTCATGGGGCTGTACAGGACATTGGTGAGGCCACTCTTGGAATATTGGGTACCATTCTGGTCTCTCAGGGAGGGGTCATGTTGGGGTTCTACAGGACATTGGTGAGGCCACTGTTGGAATATTGGGTACCATTCTGGTCTCTCAGGGAGGGGTCATGGGGCTGTACAGGACATTGGTGAGGCCACTGTTGGAATATTGGGTACCATTCTGGTCTCTCGGGGAGGGGTCATGTTGGGGCTGTACAGGACATTGGTGAGGCCACTGTTGGAATATTGGGTACCATTCTGGTCTCCCAGGGAGGGGTCATGGGGCTATACAGGACATTGGTGAGGCCACTCTTGGAATATTGGGTACCATTCTGGTCTCTCAGGGAGGGGTCATGTTGGGGCTGTACAGGACATTGGTGAGGCCACTGTTGGAATATTGGGTACCATTCTGGTCTCCCAGGGAGGGGTCATGGGGCTATACAGGACATTGGTGAGGCCACTCTTGGAATATTGGGTGCCATCTGGTCTCTCGGGGAGGGGTCATGGGGCTGTACAGGACATTGGTGAGGCCACTGTTGGAATATTGGGTGCTATCTGGTCTCCCCGCTGCACAGGAAGGACGTGGTGAATCTTGAAAGGGGTTCAGGAAAGATTTACCAGGGTGTTGGGAGGGTTTGAGCTACAGGGGGAGAGGCTGAACAGGCCGGGGCTGTCTTCCCTGGAGCGTCGGAGGCTGAGAGGTGACCTTACGGAGGTTTACAAAGTCACGAGGGGGCTACGGGTAGGACGAATAGGCAAGTTTTTCACGCAGAGGGTGGTGCGTGTATGGAATGAGCTGCCAGCGGAAGTGGTGGAGGCTGGTACAATTGCAGCATTTAAAAGGTGGGTGGGGACGTGAACAGGAAGGGTTCGGAGGGATATGGACCCAAGTGCTGGGGAGCGGGACTGGATCGGGTTAGGGTATGTTGGTGTCATCCGAACATTCGGATTTGTGTTGGGGGTGAGGCGGTCCAAAACTAGACGGTTTAGGTTTAGGGTGAGAGGGGAAAAGGAACCGAGGGGCAACGTTTTCACACTGGGAGGGGTGGGAGCGGGGTGGTGGTGCGTGTATGGAAGTGGCAGAGGCTGGTGCGATGATAGCATTTAAAAGGCATCTGGGTGGGGACACGAACAGGAAGGGTATAGAGGGATAGAGCCGAAGTGCTGGCAAGTTGGGCCAGATGAATTCAGGATAATCTGGGTCAGCACGGCCGGGTTGGACCGAAGGGTCTGTTTCCGCGCTCTACGACTCGAATCGGCTCCCGTTCTCAGGCACGTGGCGAGCAAAGTGTATCATGGTGCCTTGTGTGATTGTCTGAACATTTCTTCAAGGGCACCGTGGTTCCTGCATCGGTCACCCATTTCAGATGCTACCAGACCTACTGGTTGACTGTTGGCTCTCCTGTCACTGTATCCCTGGAATCTATTACCCTCCCCATCTGTGTAGCAGAGGCATTGGTTGTTTATTTCCCCTGAGCCCGTTCCTGACCATCCCAAATATTCGAGGAGCCTTGATTATCTGGCATTCGGTTATTCAAGTTTCCGATTATCGGAACAAGATTGCAAGGCCCTGATGATTGCTTAAACTGTGTCATCCGGCATTCGATTATCAGAGCATTTGGTGATCCGAACAAAATACTCCCCGCCTGTGTCATTCAGAGAATCGAGGTTCCTCTGCAGTATCAAAAGCATGAGGTCTGTTTGAGAGGGGAATGACTACTGGGGGCTCCTGCATTGCGTCCTCAGCCTCCTTACTTTCTGTGATGGTCACCCAGTCCCCTTTCTGCCTCTATAACTCTCACCTGCACGACATTCTCAGTCTGGTGGACGCTCCCCAATGAGTCCAGCCACCGCTCCAACTCTGAAAAGCCAGTAGCTGCAGGAGGACACACACGTTTCCGTACCCCGAGCGAGGTAGGCAGGAGGGGGCGGGGGGAGGCAGCTTTCTCACGGAGAATGGGGGCGTGCGTATGGATGGGTTGGACGAAGGGTCCGAGCCGGAACGTCGACCCCGCCCCCAGGGCGCTGCCCGACCTGCCGGCCGCACTCCATCTCCCCTGACGGTCCAGTATCTGCAGTCCTCACCCTCTCCCTGAGGGCCGGACGCTGGCAAGGGGCGTGCGGTGAATTCCGGATGAGTGAGTTTTGGGGAGGTTTGTAGCTCAGGGTTGAGGTTCTGGAGGTAGGTTTGCTCGCTGAGCTGGAAGGTTCATTTCCAGACGTTTCGTCACCATACTAGGTAATATCTTCAGTGGGCCTCAGGCGAAGCACTGTACATGGTTCCTGCTTTTTCTTTTTATGAAACCATGGTTGGTGTTGGGGTGGTGGGCAGAAAGCTCTGTTTCTTTGCTGTTTGACTCTGTGACTCTCTCTTCCCCCCCCTCTTTCCCCCCCCCCACACATACAGATGCAGAAATGCTGGTCTCGTGCCTGGAGCTCAGGGGCATCACTGTGCCCCCTGTGCCAGCCAGAGCTCTTAGGCACTGCCCGTTGTGCCCCGGGCTCTCGTCTCATCCTCCCGTTCCCCGTTGGCGTGCGGTACAACAGCACGGCGTCTCCACCGCAGGTACTGTGGTCTTGAACCCCAGGGGTTAGTGAGGGACGGAAGGAGGGAGGGGTGTCCTGGTCCCCAAGCTGTGGCGTGGAGGCACAGCGTGGCCCAGCAAGCCTTCGCCCCTCTCGGGGGTTCCTGGCGCCAATTTGGCGTGCGTGTCAGAGGAGGGAGTGGTTTTGCGCAGGCCCAAGGCCTGGAGGGGTCACAACAGGGAGTGGGCGTGCGTTCTCCACCCCCCTCCCCCTCTCTCTGTCTCCCAAAGCGGCTGAGTCAAATGGGAGATGTTGCTGCTGGTTGCAGGGTGGTGCTGGGAAGCCTCCTGCCTGGCACTGGGCACGTGTGGAGGGTAAGGCTCTGAGACCTTGAGGAATAAGGCAGGGCAGGTGACTGAGGTGTCAGTAGGGGAGCACTTTGGAGCCAGCGACCATAATTCTATTAGATTTAAAGTAATGATGGAAAAGGATAGACCAGATCTAAAAGTTGAAGTTCGAAATTGGAGAAAGACCAATTTTGACGGTATTAGGCAAGAACTTTCGAAAGCTGATTGGAGGCAGATGTTCGCAGGTAAAGTGACGGTTGGAAAATAGGAAGCCTTCAGAAATGAGATAACGAGAATCCAGAGAAAGTATATTCCTGTTCGGGTGAAAGGAAAGGTTGGTAGATACAGGGAATGCTGGATGACGAAAGAAATTGAGGGTTTGGTTCAGAAAAAGAAGGAAGCATATGTCAGGTGTAGACAGGATAGATCGAGTGAATCCTTGGAAGAGTATAAAGAAAGTAGGAGTATATTTAAGAAGGAAATCAGGACGGCAAAAAGGGAACATGAGATAGTTTTGGCAAATAGAATTAAGGAGAATCCAAAGAGTTTTTACGAATACATTAAAGACAAAACAGTAACTAGGGAGAGAATAGAGCCTTTCAAAGACCAGCAAGACTTGCGGCCTTTGTGTGGAGCCACAGAAAATGGGGGAGATACTAAATGAGTATTTTGCATCGGTATTTACTGTGGAAAAGGATATGGAAGATAGAGACTGTAGGGAAATAGATGGTGACATTTTAAAAAATGTCCATAATACAGAGGAGGAAGTGCTGGATGTTTTGAAACGCACAAAAGTGGATAAATCCCCAGGACCTAGAACTCTGTGGGAAACTGGAGAAGTGATTGCTGGGCCTCTTGCTGAGATATTTGTATCATCGATACTCACAGGTGAGGTGCCAGAAGACTGGAGGTTGGCTAACGTGGTGCCACTGTTTAAGAAGGGTGGTAAGGACAAGCCAGGGAACTATAGACCAGTGAGTCTGACCTTGGTGGTGGGCAAGTTGTTGGAGGGAATCCTGAGGGACAGAATGTACATGTATTTGGAAAGGCAAGGTCTGATTAGGGATAGTCAACATGGCTTTGTGCATGGGAAATCATGCCTCACAAACTTGATTGAGTTTTTGAAGAAGTAACAAAGAGGTTTGATGAGGACAGAGCAGGAGATGTGATCTATATGGACTTCAATAAGGCGTTCGACAAGGTTCCCCAATGGAGATTAGTTAGCAAGGTTAGATCTCATGGAATACAGGGAGAACTAGCCATTTGGATACAGAACTGGCTCAAAGGTAGAAGACAGAGGGTGGTGGTGGAGGGTTGTTTTTCAGACAGGAGGCCTGTGACCAGTGGAGTGCCACAAGGATCGGTGCTGGGTCCTCTACTTTTTGTCATTTACATAAATGATTTGGATGTGAGCATAAGAGGTACAGTTAGTAAGTTTGCAGATGACACCAAAATTGGAGGTGGAGTGGACAGCGAAGAGGGTTACCTCAGAGTACAACAGGATCTGGACCAGATGGGCCAATGGGTTGAGAAGTGGTAAATGGAGTTTAATTCAGATAAATGTGAGGTGCTGCATTTTGGGAAAGCAAATCTTAGCAGGACTTATACACTTAATGGTAAGGTCCTAGGGAGTGTTGCTGAACAAAGAGACCTTGGAGTGCAGGTTCATAGCTCCTTGAAAGTGGAGTCGCAGGTAGATAGGATAGTGAAGGTGGTGTTTGGTATGCTTTCCTTTATTGGTCAGAGTATTGAGTACAGGAGTTGGGAGGTCATGTTGCGGCTGTACAGGACATTGGTTAGGCCGCTGTTGGAATATTGCGTGCAATTCTGGTCTCCTTCCTATCGGAAAGATGTTGTGACACTTGAAAGGGTTCAGAAAAGATTTACAAGGATGTTGCCAGGGTTGGAGGATTTGAGCTACAGGGAGAGGCTGTACAGGCTGGGGCTGTTTTCCCTGAAGCATTGGAGGCTGAGGGGTGACCTTATAGAGGTTTATAAAATTGAGGGGCATGGAGAGGGTAAATAGGCAAAGTCTTTTCCCTGGGGTTGGAGAGTCCAGAACTAGAGGGCATAGGTTTAAGGTGAGAGAGGAAAGATATAAAAGAGACCTGAGGGGCAACTTTTTCACACAGAGGGTGGTACGTGTATGGAATGAGCTGCCAGAGGATGTGGTGGAGGCTGGTACAATTGCAACATTTAAGAGGCATTTGGATGGGTATATGAATAGGAAGGGTTTGGAGGGGTATGGGCCGGGTGCAGGCAGGTGGGACTAGATTGGGTTGGGATATCTGGGTCAGCATGGACGAGTTGGACCGAAGGGTCTGTTTCCATGCTGTACATCTCTATGAGCCACTGCTGGAGGTGAAGATGGCACCTCCCCCCCCCCCCCCCCCCCTCCCAGCTCTGGTGCTGTCCAGGGGGTGGGGTGGGGTGGGGCGGGCAGAAGGGGATGTCAGTGGCGCAGGCTGGCGATGGGGTGGGGTGAGCAGACCGAGCATCATTCCTCCGCTGTCTATCATTTCCTCCTCTTCTCCCCCCCCCCCTCACTGCAGGTGTCCCCCGGTGAGGAGATTGCCCAGACGCTGGTTTCGGTGCCCGCTGCCGTGCCCACCCCCCCAGCTGAGCTGCTGGACGTGGCCCAGGCCCAGGAGGCTGGCCTGGCGGAGCTGGGCCTGGGAGGGTACACTCCGGTCGGCCTGGTACAGCAAGTCCTGGAGTTCATCCACCTGGAGGTCGGCCTGCCCTGGTGGGGTGCCATCGTGGCTGGTGAGGATGGGCGAGGGGAGGGAAGGGTGGGGTATCGGGGGTGTCCGGTGTCCGACCCCCCCACGTCTGCCCGTCCCTGACCCCCCCCCCCCGTCTGGCCCCATCTCACACACTCTCTCTCTCTCTCTCTCTCTCTCTCTCTCTCTCTCTCCCCGCTGCAGGGACAGTGTTGGCTCGGACCCTGGTCTTCCCGGTCATCGTGAAGGGTCAGCGCGAAGCAGCCAAACTCAATAACCATCTCCCGGAGATGACCAAACTCACCAACAAGATGAACGAGGCGAAGGCCACTGGCAACAAGTTCGAATGTGAGTGAGAGGGCGGTGGGGTGGGGGGGGTGGAGGGGGAGGGAGGGGAGGGAGAGAACTGGGTATCACCCCCCCCCCACCTTCCCACAGCTGTCAGCCCTGGGAGGGGGGGGGGGGGGGGGGGTGGGGGGTCCCACCTCCCTCTGGGTGGGTCACTGGCTCTCCCCTCTGTGTTGGGGGGGGTTGGGGGGGTGAATGCAGCTGTGTGCTCCAGACAGACTGTCTTGGTGGTGGATTTTTATTTTGACGATCTCTTTTTTTTTGTTTCTTTTCCCTCCCCCCGCCCCTCAATGCCTGCCCTCAACCTTCTCTCGCCCCCCCCCCCCCCCACCCCCTCCCATCCCTTGCTGCTCCCCCCTCTCCCTCCTTAGTTGCGAAAGCGTACTCAGACCTGATGCTCTTTCAGAAGAAACATGACGTTAATCCTCTCCGTGGCTTCCTCGTTCCCCTCATCCAGGTCTGTCTACTGCTGGGGTTTACTCTCGCTGTTTACACAGCTCTCTGATTACCGCTCCCACACAGTCTCTAAACTCCCCGGTCCTGTACGGATTCCCCCAACTATCCCAGATTATCCCCCCGGGCCTGTACGGATTACCCCAACTATCCCAGATTATCCCCTGGTCCATAAGACATAGGAGTGGAAGTAAGGCCATTCGGCCCATCGAGTCCACTCCGCCATTCAATCATGGCTGATGGGCATTTCAACTCCACTTACCCGCATTCTCCCCGTAGCCCTTAATTCCTCGAGACAACAAGAACCGATCAATCTCTGCCTTGAAGACATTTAGCATCCCGGCCTCCACTGCACTCTGCGGCAATGAATTCCACAGGCCCACCACTCTCTGGCTGAAGAAATGTCTCCGCATTTCTGTTCTGAATTTACCCCCTCTAATTTTAAGGCTGTGTCCACGGGTCCTAGTCTCCTCGCCTAACGGAAACAATTTCCTAGCATCCACCCTTTCCAAGCCATGTATTATCTTGTATGTCTCTATTAAGTCTCCCCTTAATCTTCTAAACTCCAATGAATACAATCCCAGGATCCTCAGCCATTCCTCGTATGTTAGGCCTACCATTCCAGGGATCATCCGTGTGAATCTCCGCTGGACACGTTCCAGTGCCAGTATGTCCTTCCTGAGGTGTGGGGACCAAAACTGGACACAGTACTCCAAATGGGGCCTAACCAGAGCTTTATAAAGTCTTAGAAGTACATCTCTGTTTTTATATTCCAACCCTCTTGAGATAAGAGACAACATCGCATTCGCTTTCTTAATCACAGACTCAACCTGCATGTTGACCTTTCGAGAATCCTCGACTAGCACTCCCAGATCCCTTTGTACTTTGGCTTTACGAATTTTCTCACCGTTTAGAAAGTAGTCTGCGCTTTTATTCTTTTTGCCAAAGTGCAAGACCTCGCAGGTCTGTACAGATTACCCAGGATCTCCCAGATTATCCCCCCGGTCCTGTACAGATTACCCAGATTATCCCCCTGGTCCTGTACAGATTACCCAGGATCTCCCAGATTATCCCCCCGGTCCTGTACGGATTACCCAGATTATCCCCCTGGTCCTGTACGGATTACCGAGGATCTCCCAGATTATCCCCCCGGTCCTGTACGGATTACCCAGGATCTCCCAGATTATCCCCCCGGTCCTGTACGGATTACCCAGGATCTCCCAGATTATCCCCCTGGACCTGTACAGATTACCCAGGATCTCCCAGATTATCCCCCGGTCCTGTACAGATTACCCAGGATCTCCCAGATTATCCCCCTGGTCCTGTACGGATTACCCAGGATCTCCCAGATTATCCCCCCGGTCCTGTACGGATTACCCAGGATCTCCCAGATTATCCCCCCGGTCCTGTACGGATTACCCAGATTATCCCCCCGGTCCTGTACGGATTACCCAGATTATCCCCCCGGTCCTGTACGGATTACCCAGGATCTCCCAGATTATCCCCCCGGTCCTGTACGGATTACCCAGGATCTCCCAGATTATCCCCCCGGTCCTGTACGGATTACCCAGGATCTCCCAGATTATCCCCCTGGACCTGTACAGATTACCCAGGATCTCCCAGATTATCCCCCGGTCCTGTACAGATTACCCAGGATCTCCCAGATTATCCCCCTGGTCCTGTATGGATTACCCAGGATCTCCCAGATTATCCCCCCGGTCCTGTACGGATTACCCAGGATCTCCCAGATTATCCCCCCGGTCCTGTACGGATTACCCAGATTATCCCCCCGGTCCTGTACGGATTACCCAGATTATCCCCCCGGTCCTGTACGGATTACCCAGGATCTCCCAGATTATCCCCCCGGTCCTGTACGGATTACCCAGGATCTCCCAGATTATCCCCCTGGACCTGTACAGATTACCCAGGATCTCCCAGATTATCCCCCGGTCCTGTACAGATTACCCAGGATCTCCCAGATTATCCCCCTGGTCCTGTACGGATTACCCAGGATCTCCCAGATTATCCCCCCGGTCCTGTACGGATTACCCAGGATCTCCCAGATTATCCCCCCGGTCCTGTACGGATTACCCAGATTATCCCCCCGGTCCTGTACGGATTACCCAGATTATCCCCCCGGTCCTGTACGGATTACCCAGATTATCCCCTGGTCCTGTACAGATTACCCAGGATCTCCCAGATTATCCCCCCGGTCCTGTACAGATTACCCAGGATCTCCCAGATTATCCCCCTGGTCGTGTACTGATTACCCAGGATCTCCCAGATTATCCCCCGGTCCTGTACAGATTACCCAGGATCTCCCAGATTATCCCCCCGGTCCTGTACAGATTACCCAGGATCTCCCAGATTATCCCCCGGTCCTGTACAGATTACCCAGGATCTCCCAGATTATCCCCTGGTCCTGTACGGATTACCCAGGATCTCCCAGATTATCCCCCCGGTCCTGTACAGATTACCCAGGATCTCCCAGATTATCCCCCCGGTCGTGTACGGATTACCCAGATTATCCCCCCCCAGTCCTGTACGGATTACCCAGGATCTCCCAGATTACCCCCCGGTCCTTTACGGATTACCCAGGATCTCCACAGATTATCCCCTGGTCCTGTACGGATTACCCTGACTCTCCCAGATTATCCCCCCGGTCTGTACGGATTACCCAGGATCTCCACAGATTATCCCCCCGGTCCTGTACGGATTCCCCATATTATCCCCCCGGTCCTGTACGGATTACCCCGACTCTCCCAGATTATCCCCTGGTCCTGTACGGATTACCCCGAGTCTCCCAGATTATCCCCCCGGTCCTGTACGGATTCCCCCAGCTCTCCCATATTGCCCCCACCCCGGTCCTGTACGGATTCCCCTGACTCTCCCACATTGCCCCCCGCCCCCCTCCCGGTCCTGTACAGATTCCCCTAGCTCTCCCACATTGCCCCACCCCCTCCCCGGTCCCCCACTGATGTCTGGAACTCCCTGTGATGCTAACTCACTCTCTCTTCTGTCTCTCTCTGTATCTTTGTCCCCCTCAGGCTCCCATCTTTATCTCGTTCTTTGTCGCTCTGCGTCAGATGGCGTACCTGCCCGTGCCCAGCCTGCAGACAGGTGGACTGTGGTGGTTCACGGATCTCACAGCCGCAGACCCCTTCTACCTGCTGCCTGTGGTTGTCACGGGAACCATGTGGGGTATCCTGGAGGTAAGGCCGAACCCCTCTCAGTGAGTCTGCCCCTGCTCTGTCTCTGGGGAACTGTTGGAGCTGCATCTCTCGGTGTTGGACTGTAACAATAGTGTTTGAGTGATCTTTCTCTCTCTCTCTCTCTCTCTCTCTCCCTCTCTCTCTCTCCCTCTCTCTCTGATCTCTCTGTGTCTCTCTCTCTCTCTGTCTCTCTCTCTCTCTGTCTCTCTCTCTCTCTCTGTCTCTCTCTCTCTCTGTCTCTCTCTCTCTCTGTCTCTCTCTCTCTCTGTCTCTCTCTCTCTGTGTCTCTCTCTCTCTGTGTCTCTCTCTCTCTGTGTCTCTCTCTCTCTCTGTCAGAGTGTAAGGATGGTGTTGTGATGTGTGTCTCACTCTCTGTCAGAGTGTAAGGATGGTGTTGTGATGTCTCTCTCTCTCTCTGTCAGAGTGTAAGGATGGTGTTGTGATGTGTGTGTCTCTCTCTCTGTCGGAGTGTAAGGATGGTGTTGTGATGTCTCTCTCTCTCTCTGTCAGAGTGTAAGGATGGTGTTGTGATGTGTCTCTCTCTCTCTGTCAGAGTGTAAGGATGGTGTTGTGATGTGTGTCTCTCTCTGTCAGAGTGTAAGGATGGTGTTGTGATGTCTCTCTCTCTCTGTCGGAGTGTAAGGATGGTGTTGTGATGTGTGTCTCTCTCTGTCAGAGTGTAAGGATGGTGTTGTGATGTGTGTCTCTCTCTGTCAGAGTGTAAGGATGGTGTTGTGATGTGTGTCTCTCTGTCGGAGTGTAAGGATGGTGTTGTGATGTGTCTCTCTGTCAGAGTGTAAGGATGGTGTTGTGATGTGTGTCTCTCTCTCTGTCAGAGTGTAAGGATGGTGTTGTGATGTGTGTCTCTCTGTCGGAGTGTAAGGATGGTGTTGTGATGTGTCTCTCTGTCAGAGTGTAAGGATGGTGTTGTGATGTGTCTCTCTGTCAGAGTGTAAGGATGGTGTTGTGATGTGTGTCTCTCTCTCTGTCAGAGTGTAAGGATGGTGTTGTGATGTGTGTCTCTCTCTGTCGGAGTGTAAGGATGGTGTTGTGATGTCTCTCTCTCTCTGTCGGAGTGTAAGGATGGTGTTGTGATGTGTCTCTCTGTCGGAGTGTAAGGATGGTGTTGTGATGTGTCTCTCTCTGTCAGAGTGTAAGGATGGTGTTGTGATGTCTCTCTCTCTGTCAGAGTGTAAGGATGGTGTTGTGATGTGTGTCTCTCTCTCTCTCTGTCAGAGTTTAAGGATGGTGTTGTGATGTCTCTCTCTCTCTGTCAGAGTGTAAGGATGGTGTTGTGATGTTTGTCTCTCTCTCTCTGTGTCAGAGTGTAAGGATGGTGTTGTGATGTTTGTCTCTCTCTCTCTCTGTCAGAGTGTAAGGATGGTGTTGTGATGTGTGTCTCTCTGTCAGAGTGTAAGGATGGTGTTGTGATGTCTCTCTCTCTCTCTGTCAGAGTGTAAGGATGGTGTTGTGATGTGTGTGTCTCTCTCTCTGTCGGAGTGTAAGGATGGTGTTGTGATGTCTCTCTCTCTCTCTGTCAGAGTGTAAGGATGGTGTTGTGATGTGTGTCTCTCTCTCTGTCAGAGTGTAAGGATGGTGTTGTGATGTGTGTCTCTCTGTCGGAGTGTAAGGATGGTGTTGTGATGTGTCTCTCTGTCAGAGTGTAAGGATGGTGTTGTGATGTGTGTCTCTCTCTCTGTCAGAGTGTAAGGATGGTGTTGTGATGTGTGTCTCTCTGTCGGAGTGTAAGGATGGTGTTGTAATGTGTCTCTCTGTCAGAGTGTAAGGATGGTGTTGTGATGTTTGTCTCTGTCGGAGTGTAAGGATGGTGTTGTGATCAGTCTCTCTCTCTGTCGGAGTGTAAGGATGGTGTTGTGATGTGTGTCTCTTTGTCGGAGTGTAAGGATGGTGTTGTGATGTGTGTCTCTCTCTCTGTCAGAGTGTAAGGATGGTGTTGTGATGTGTGTCTCTCTCTCTGTCGGAGTGTAAGGATGGTGTTGTGATGTCTCTCTCTCTCTGTCGGAGTGTAAGGATGGTGTTGTGATGTCTCTCTCTCTCTGTCGGAGTGTAAGGATGGTGTTGTGATGTGTCTCTCTGTCGGAGTGTAAGGATGGTGTTGTGATGTGTGTCTCTCTCTGTCGGAGTGTAAGGATGGTGTTGTGATGTGTGTCTCTCTCTGTCGGAGTGTAAGGATGGTGTTGTGATGTGTCTCTCTCTGTCAGAGTGTAAGGATGGCGTTGTGATGTCTCTCTCTCTGTCAGAGTGTAAGGATGGTGTTGTGATGTTTGTCTCTCTCTCTCTCTGTCAGAGTGTAAGGATGGTGTTGTGATGTGTGTCTCTCTCTCTGTCGGAGTCTAAGGATGGTGTTGTGATGTCTCTCTCTCTGTCAGTGTGTAAGGATGGTGTTGTGATGTGTCTCTCTGTCAGAGTGTAAGGATGGTGTTGTAATGTGTCTCTCTGTCAGAGTGTAAGGATGGTGTTGTGATGTTTGTCTCTGTCGGAGTGTAAGGATGGTGTTGTGATGTGTGTCTCTGTCACAGTGTAAGGATGGTGTTGTGATGTCTCTCTCTCTGTCGGAGTGTAAGGATGGTGTTGTGATGTGTGTCTCTGTCACAGTGTAAGGATGGTGTTGTGATGTCTCTCTCTCTCTGTCGGAGTGTAAGGATGGTGTTGTGATGTGTCTCTCTCTCTGTCAGAGTGTAAGGATGGTGTTGTGATGTGTCTCTCTCCTTGTCAGAGTGTAAGGATGGTGTTGTGATGTGTGTCTCTGTCAGAGTGTAAGGATGGTGTTGTGATGTGTGTCTCTCTCTCTGTCAGAGTGTAAGGATGGTGTTGTGATGTGTCTCTCTGTCAGAGTGTAAGGATGGTGTTGTGATGTCTCTCTCTCTGTCAGTGTGTAAGGATGGTGTTGTGATGTCTCTCTCTCTGTCGGAGTGTAAGGATGGTGTTGTGATGTGTGTGTCTCTGTCGGAGTCTAAGGATGGTGTTGTGATGTGTCTCTCTCTCTGTCAGAGTGTAAGGATGGTGTTGTGATGTGTCTCTCTCTCTGTCGGAGTGTAAGGATGGTGTTGTGATGTCTCTCTCTCTGTCAGAGTGTAAGGATGGTGTTGTGATGTGTGTCTCTCTCTCTGTCAGTGTTTAAGGATGGTGTTGTGATGTGTGTCTCTCTCTCTGTCAGAGTGTAAGGATGGTGTTGTGATGTCTCTCTCTCTGTCGGAGTGTAAGGATGGTGTTGTGATGTGTGTGTCTCTGTCGGAGTCTAAGGATGGTGTTGTGATGTGTCTCTCTCTCTGTCAGTGTGTAAGGATGGTGTTGTGATGTGTCTCTCTCTCTGTCAGAGTGTAAGGATGGTGTTGTGATGTGTCTCTCTCTCTCTCTGTCAGAGTGTAAGGATGGTGTTGTGATGTGTGTCTCTGTCGGAGTGTAAGGGTGGTGATGTGATGTCTCTCTCTCTCTGTCAGAGTGTAAGGATGGTGTTGTGATGTGTGTCTCTCTCTCTGTCAGAGTGTAAGGATGGTGTTGTGATGTGTCTCTCTCTGTCAGAGTGGAAGGATGGTGTTGTGATGTCTCTCTCTGTCAGAGTGTAAGGATGGTGTTGTGATGTCTCTCTCTCTGTCAGAGTGTAAGGATGGTGTTGTGATGTGTGTCTCTCTCTCTCTGTCAGAGTGTAAGGATGGTGTTGTGATGTGTCTCTCTCTCTCTGTCAGAGTGTAAGGATGGTGTTGTGATGTGTCTCTCTCTCTGTGTTGGAGTGTAAGGATGGTGTTGTGATGTGTCTCTCTCTCTCTGTCGGAGTGTAAGGATGGTGTTGTGATGTCTCTCTCTCTCTGTCAGAGTGTCAGGATGGTGTTGTGATGTGTCTCTCTCTGTCGGAGTGTAAGGATGGTGTTGTGATGTTTGACTCTTTCTCTGTCAGAGTGTAAGGATGGTGTTGTGATGTGTCTCTCTCTGTCGGAGTGTAAGGATGGTGTTGTGATGTGTCTTTCTCTGTCGGAGTGTAAGGATGGTGTTGTGATGTGTGTGTCTCTGTCCGAGTGTAAGGATGGTGTTGTGATGTGTGTCTCTCTGTCAGAGTGTAAGGATGGTGTTGTGATGTGTGTCTCTCTGTCCGAGTGTAAGGATGGTGTTGTGATGTGTGTCTCTCTCTCTCTCGGTGTGTAAGGATGGTGTTGTGATGTGTGTCTCTCTCTCTCTGTCAGAGTGTAAGGATGGTGTTGTGATGTGTCTCTCTCTGTCAGAGTGTAAGGATGGTGTTGTGATGTGTGTCTCTCTGTCGGAGTGTAAGGATGGTGTTGTGATGTGTGTCTCTCTCTGTCAGAGTGTAAGGATGGTGTTGTGATGTGTGACTCTCTCTGTCGGAGTGTAAGGATGGTGTTGTGATGTGTGTCTCTCTGTCGGAGTGTAAGGATGGTGTTGTGATGTGTGTCTCTCTCTGTCAGAGTGTAAGGATGGTGTTGTGATGTGTGTCTCTCTGTCGGAGTGTAAGGATGGTGTTGTGATGTGTGTCTCTCTGTCGGAGTGTAAGGATTGTGTTGTGATGTGTGTCTCTCTCTGTCAGAGTGTAAGGATGGTGTTGTGATGTGTGTCTCTCTGTCGGAGTGTAAGGATGGTGTTGTGATGTCTCTCTCTCTCTCTGTCAGAGTGTAAGGATGGTGTTGTGATGTGTGTCTCTCTCTCTGTCAGAGTGTAAGGATGGTGTTGTGATGTCTCTCTCTCTCTGTCGGAGTGTAAGGATGGTGTTGTGATGTGTCTCTCTCTGTCGGAGTGTAAGGATGGTGTTGTGATGTGTGTCTCTCTCTCTGTCGGAGTGTAAGGATGGTGTTGTGATGTGTCTCTCTCTCTGTCAGAGTGTAAGGATGGTGTTGTGATGTGTGTCTCTCTGTCGGAGTGTAAGGATGGTGTTGTGATGTGTCTCTCTCTCTGTCGGAGTGTAAGGATGGTGTTGTGATGTGTCTCTCTGTCTGTGTTGGAGTGTAAGGATGGTGTTGTGATGTGTCTCTCTCTCTGTCAGAGTGTAAGGATGGTGTTGTGATGTGTCTCTCTCTCTGTCAGAGTGTAAGGATGGTGTTGTAATGTGTGTCTCTCTGTCGGAGTGTAAGGATGGTGTTGTAATGTGTCTCTCTGTCGGAGTGTAAGGATGGTGTTGTGATGTGTGTCTCTGTCGGAGTGTAAGGATGGTGTTGTGATGTCTCTCTCTCTCTGTCAGAGTGTAAGGATGGTGTTGTGATGTGTGTCTCTCTCTCTGTCAGAGTGTAAGGATGGTGTTGTGATGTGTCTCTCTCTGTCAGAGTGTAAGGATGGTGTTGTGATGTGTGTCTCTGTCACAGTGTAAGGATGGTGTTGTGATGTGTCTCTGTCAGAGTGTCAGGCTGGTGTTGTGATGTGTGTCTCTCTGTCAGAGTGTAAGGATGGTGTTGTGATGTGTGTCTCTCTCTCTGTCAGAGTGTAAGGATGGTGTTGTGATGTGTGTCTCTCTGTCAGAGTGTAAGGATGGTGTTGTGATGTGTGTGTCTCTGTCCGAGTGTAAGGATGGTGTTGTGATGTGTGTCTCTCTGTCAGAGTGTAAGGATGGTGTTGTGATGTGTGTGTCTCTGTCGGAGTGTAAGGATGGTGTTGTGATGTGTGTCTCTCTGTCAGAGTGTAAGGATGGTGTTGTGATGTGTGTGTCTCTGTCGGAGTGTAAGGATGGTGTTGTGATGTGTCTCTCTCTGTCAGAGTGTAAGGATGGTGTTGTGATGTCTCTCTCTCTGTCGGAGTGTAAGGATGGTGTTGTGATGTGTGTCTCTCTCTGTCAGAGTGTAAGGATGGTGTTGTGATGTGTGTCTCTCTCTGTCAGAGTGTAAGGATGGTGTTGTGATGTGTGTCTCTCTGTCGGAGTGTAAGGATGGTGTTGTGATGTGTGTCTCTCTCTGTCAGAGTGTAAGGATGGTGTTGTGATGTCTCTCTCTCTGTCGGAGTGTAAGGATGGTGTTGTGATGTGTGTCTCTCTCTGTCAGAGTGTAAGGATGGTGTTGTGATGTCTCTCTCTCTCTCTGTCGGAGTGTAAGGATGGTGTTGTGATGTGTGTCTCTCTTTGTCAGAGTGTAAGGATGGTGTTGTGATGTGTGTCTCTCTCTCTGTCGGAGTGTAAGGATGGTGTTGTGATGTGTGTCTCTCTGTCGGAGTGTAAGGATGGTGTTCTAATGTGTCTCTCTGTCGGAGTGTAAGGATGGTGTTGTGATGTGTGTCTCTCTCTCTCTGTCGGAGTGTAAGGATGGTGTTGTGATGTGTGTCTCTCTCTGTCAGAGTGTAAGGAAGGTGTTGTGATGTGTCTCTCTCTCTGTGTCAGAGTGTAAGGATGGTGTTGTGATGTCTCTCTCTCTGTCGGAGTGTAAGGATGGTGTTGTGATGTGTGTCTCTCTCTGTCAGAGTGTCAGGATGGTGTTGTGATGTGTCTCTCTCTCTGTGTCAGAGTGTAAGGATGGTGTTGTGATGTCTCTCTCTCTGTCGGAGTGTAAGGATGGTGTTGTGATGTGTCTCTCTGTCAGAGTGTAAGGATGGTGTTGTGATGTCTCTCTCTCTGTCGGAGTGTAAGGATGGTGTTGTGATGTATCTCTCTCTCTCTCTGTCGGAGTGTAAGGATGGTGTTGTGATGTGTGTCTCTCTGTCTGTCAGAGTGTAAGGATGGTGTTGTGATGTGTCTCTCTGTCTGAGTGTAAGGATGGTGTTGTGATGTCTCTCTCTCTGTCGGAGTGTAAGGATGGTGTTGTGATGTATCTCTCTCTCTCTCTGTCGGAGTGTAAGGATGGTGTTGTGATGTGTCTTTCTGTCAGAGTGTAAGGATGGTGTTGTGATGTGTGTCTCTCTCTCTGTCAGAGTGTAAGGATGGTGTTGTGATGTCTCTCTCTCTGTCGGAGTGTAAGGATGGTGTTGTGATGTATCTCTCTCTCTCTCTGTCGGAGTGTAAGGATGGTGTTGTGATGTGTCTCTCTGTCAGAGTGTAAGGATGGTGTTGTGTTGTGTCTCTCTGTCAGAGTGTAAGGATGGTGTTGTGATGTCTCTCTCTCTCTCTGTCGGAGTGTAAGGATGGTGTTGTGATGTGTGTCTCTGTCGGAGTGTAAGGATGGTGTTGTGATGTGTGTCTCTGTCGGAGTGTAAGGATGGTGTTGTGATGTCTCTCTCTCTGTCGGAGTGTAAGGATGGTGTTGTGATGTCTCTCTCTCTCTGTCAGAGTGTAAGGATGGTGTTGTGATGTGTCTCTCTCTGTCGGAGTGTAAGGATGGTGTTGTGATGTGTCTCTCTCTGTCGGAGTGTAAGGATGGTGTTGTGATGTGTCTTTCTCTGTCGGAGTGTAAGGATGGTGTTGTGATGTGTGTGTCTCTGTCCGAGTGTAAGGATGGTGTTGTGATGTGTGTCTCTCTGTCAGAGTGTAAGGATGGTGTTGTGATGTGTGTCTCTCTGTCCGAGTGTAAGGATGGTGTTGTGATGTGTGTCTCTCTCTCTCTCGGTGTGTAAGGATGGTGTTGTGATGTGTGTCTCTCTCTCTCTGTCAGAGTGTAAGGATGGTGTTGTGATGTGTCTCTCTCTGTCAGAGTGTAAGGATGGTGTTGTGATGTGTGTCTCTCTGTCGGAGTGTAAGGATGGTGTTGTGATGTGTGTCTCTCTCTGTCAGAGTGTAAGGATGGTGTTGTGATGTCTCTCTCTCTCTCTGTCGGAGTGTAAGGATGGTGTTGTGATGTGTGTCTCTCTCTCTGTCAGAGTGTAAGGATGGTGTTGTGATGTCTCTCTCTCTCTGTCGGAGTGTAAGGATGGTGTTGTGATGTGTCTCTCTCTGTCGGAGTGTAAGGATGGTGTTGTGATGTGTGTCTCTCTCTCTGTCGGAGTGTAAGGATGGTGTTGTGATGTGTCTCTCTGTCTGTGTTGGAGTGTAAGGATGGTGTTGTGATGTGTCTCTCTCTCTCTCTCTGTCAGAGTGTAAGGATGGTGTTGTGATGTGTCTCTCTCTCTGTCAGAGTGTAAGGATGGTGTTGTAATGTGTGTCTCTCTGTCGGAGTGTAAGGATGGTGTTGTAATGTGTCTCTCTGTCGGAGTGTAAGGATGGTGTTGTGATGTGTGTCTCTGTCGGAGTGTAAGGATGGTGTTGTGATGTCTCTCTCTCTCTGTCAGAGTGTAAGGATGGTGTTGTGATGTGTGTCTCTCTCTCTGTCAGAGTGTAAGGATGGTGTTGTGATGTGTGTCTCTCTCTCTGTCAGAGTGTAAGGATGGTGTTGTGATGTGTCTCTCTCTGTCAGAGTGTAAGGATGGTGTTGTGATGTGTGTCTCTGTCACAGTGTAAGGATGGTGTTGTGATGTGTCTCTGTCAGAGTGTCAGGCTGGTGTTGTGATGTGTGTCTCTCTGTCAGAGTGTAAGGATGGTGTTGTGATGTGTGTCTCTCTCTCTGTCAGAGTGTAAGGATGGTGTTGTGATGTGTGTCTCTCTGTCAGAGTGTAAGGATGGTGTTGTGATGTGTGTGTCTCTGTCCGAGTGTAAGGATGGTGTTGTGATGTGTGTCTCTCTGTCAGAGTGTAAGGATGGTGTTGTGATGTGTGTGTCTCTGTCGGAGTGTAAGGATTGTGTTGTGATGTGTCTCTCTCTCTGTCAGAGTGTAAGGATGGTGTTGTGATGTGTCTCTCTCTGTCAGAGTGTAAGGATGGTGTTGTGATGTCTCTCTCTCTGTCGGAGTGTAAGGATGGTGTTGTGATGTGTGTCTCTCTCTGTCAGAGTGTAAGGATGGTGTTGTGATGTGTGTCTCTCTCTGTCAGAGTGTAAGGATGGTGTTGTGATGTGTGTCTCTCTGTCGGAGTGTAAGGATGGTGTTGTGATGTCTCTCTCTCTCTCTGTCGGAGTGTAAGGATGGTGTTGTGATGTGTGTCTCTCTCTGTCAGAGTGTAAGGATGGTGTTGTGATGTCTCTCTCTCTCTCTGTCGGAGTGTAAGGATGGTGTTGTGATGTGTGTCTCTCTTTGTCAGAGTGTAAGGATGGTGTTGTGATGTGTGTCTCTCTCTCTGTCGGAGTGTAAGGATGGTGTTGTGATGTGTGTCTCTCTGTCGGAGTGTAAGGATGGTGTTCTAATGTGTCTCTCTGTCGGAGTGTAAGGATGGTGTTGTGATGTGTGTCTCTCTCTCTCTGTCGGAGTGTAAGGATGGTGTTGTGATGTCTCTCTCTCTCTGTCGGAGTGTAAGGATGGTGTTGTGATGTGTGTCTCTCTCTCTGTCAGAGTGTAAGGATGGTGTTGTGATGTGTCTCTCTCTCTGTCGGAGTGTAAGGATGGTGTTGTGATGTCTCTCTCTCTCTCTCTGTCGGAGTGTAAGGATGGTGTTGTGATGTCTCTCTCTCTGTCGGAGTGTAAGGATGGTGTTGTGATGTGTCTCTCTCTGTCGGAGTGTAAGGATGGTGTTGTGATGTGTGTCTCTCTCTGTCAGAGTGTAAGGAAGGTGTTGTGATGTGTCTCTCTCTCTGTGTCAGAGTGTAAGGATGGTGTTGTGATGTCTCTCTCTCTGTCGGAGTGTAAGGATGGTGTTGTGATGTGTGTCTCTCTCTGTCAGAGTGTAAGGATGGTGTTGTGATGTGTCTCTCTCTCTGTGTCAGAGTGTAAGGATGGTGTTGTGATGTGTCTCTCTCTCTGTCAGAGTGTAAGGATGGTGTTGTGATGTCTCTCTCTCTCTGTCAGAGTGTAAGGATGGTGTTGTGATGTGTGTCTCTCTGTCGGAGTGTAAGGATGGTGTTGTGATGTGTGTCTCTCTGTCTGTCGGAGTGTAAGGATGGTGTTGTGATGTGTGTCTCTGTCAGAGTGTAAGGATGGTGTTGTGATGTGTCTCTCTCTCTGTCAGAGTGTCAGGATGGTGTTGTGATGTGTCTCTCTGTCAGAGTGTCAGGATGGTGTTGTGATGTGTCTCTCTGTCAGAGTGTAAGGATGGTGTTGTGATGTGTCTCTCTGTCAGAGTGTAAGGATGGTGTTGTGATGTCTCTCTCTCTGTCGGAGTGTAAGGATGGTGTTGTGATGTATCTCTCTCTCTCTCTGTCGGAGTGTAAGGATGGTGTTGTGATGTGTCTCTCTGTCAGAGTGTAAGGATGGTGTTGTGATGTGTCTCTCTCTCTGTCAGAGTGTAAGGCTGGTGTTGTGATGTGTGTCTCTCTCTCTGTCAGAGTGTAAGGATGGTGTTGTGATGTCTCTCTCTCTGTCGGAGTGTAAGGATGGTGTTGTGATGTATCTCTCTCTCTCTCTGTCGGAGTGTAAGGATGGTGTTGTGATGTGTCTCTCTGTCAGAGTGTAAGGATGGTGTTGTGTTGTGTCTCTCTGTCAGAGTGTAAGGATGGTGTTGTGATGTGTGTCTCTGTCAGAGTGTAAGGATGGTGTTGTGATATGTGTCTCTCTCTCTCTGTCCGAGTGTAAGGATGGTGTTGTGATGTGTGTGTCTCTGTCAGAGTGTAAGGATGGTGTTGTGATGTCTCTCTCTCTCTGTCAGAGTGTAAGGATGGTGTTGTGATGTGTGTCTCTCTCTCTGTCAGAGTGTAAGGATGGTGTTGTGATGTGTCTCTCTCTGTCAGTGTGTAAGGATGGTGTTGTGATGTCTCTCTCTCTGTCGGAGTGTAAGGATGGTGTTGTGATGTGTGTCTCTCTCTCTGTCGGAGTGTAAGGATGGTGTTGTGATGTGTGTCTCTCTCTCTGTCAGAGTGTAAGGATGGTGTTGTGATGTGTGTCTCTCTCTCTGTCAGAGTGTAAGGATGGTGTTGTGATGTGTGTCTCTCTCTCTGTCGGAGTGTAAGGATGGTGTTGTGATGTGTGTCTCTCTCTCTCTCTGTCAGAGTGTAAGGATGGTGTTGTGATGTGTGTCTCTCTCTCTGTCAGAGTGTAAGGATGGTGTTGTGATGTCTCTCTCTCTGTCAGAGTGTAAGGATGGTGTTGTGATGTGTGTCTCTCTGTCGGAGTGTAAGGATGGTGTTGTGATGTCTCTCTCTCTGTCAGAGTGTAAGGATGGTGTTGTGATGTGTGTCTCTCTGTCGGAGTGTCAGGATGGTGTTGTAATGTGTCTCTCTGTCGGAGTGTAAGGATGGTGTTGTGATGTGTGTCTCTGTCGGAGTGTAAGGGTGGTGATGTGATGTCTCTCTCTCTCTGTCAGAGTGTAAGGATGGTGTTGTGATGTGTGTCTCTCTCTGTCAGAGTGTAAGGATGGTGTTGTGATGTCTCTCTCTCTCTGTCAGAGTGTAAGGATGGTGTTGTGATGTGTGTCTCTCTGTCGGAGTGTAAGGATGGTGTTGTGATGTCTCTCTCTCTCTGTCGGAGTGTAAGGATGGTGTTGTGATGTCTCTCTCTCTCTGTCGGAGTGTAAGGATGGTGTTGTGATGTGTGTCTCTCTCTGTCGGAGTGTAAGGATGGTGTTGTGATGTGTGTCTCTGTCAGAGTGTAAGGATGGTGTTGTGATGTGTGTCTCTCTCTCTGTCAGAGTGTAAGGATGGTGTTGTGATGTGTGTGTCTCTCTCTGTCAGAGTGTAAGGATGGTGTTGTGATGTCTCTCTCTCTGTCAGAGTGTAAGGATGGTGTTGTGATATGTGTCTCTCTCTCTCTGTCCGAGTGTACGGATGGTGTTGTGATGTCTCTCTCTCTGTCGGAGTGTAAGGATGGTGTTGTGATGTGTGTCTCTCTCTCTCTCTGTCAGAGTGTAAGGATGGTGTTGTGATGTGTGTCTCTCTCTGTCAGAGTGTAAGGATGGTGTTGTGATGTGTCTCTCTCTCTGTCGGAGTTTAAGGATGGTGTTGTGATGTGTGTCTCTCTGTCAGAGTGTAAGGATGGTGTTGTGATGTCTCTCTCTCTGTCAGAGTGTAAGGATGGTGTTGTGATGTGTGTCTCTCTCTCTGTCAGAGTGTAAGGATGGTGTTGTGATGTGTCTCTCTCTCTGTCAGAGTGTAAGGATGGTGTTGTGATGTGTGTGTCTCTGTCGGAGTGTAAGGATTGTGTTGTGATGTGTCTCTCTCTCTGTCAGAGTGTAAGGATGGTGTTGTGATGTCTCTCTCTCTCTCTCTCTGTCAGAGTGTAAGGATGGTGTTGTGATGTGTGTCTCTCTCTCTGTCAGAGTGTAAGGATGGTGTTGTGATGTGTCTCTCTCTGTCAGTGTGTAAGGATGGTGTTGTGATGTCTCTCTCTCTGTCGGAGTGTAAGGATGCTGTTGTGATGTATCTCTCTCTCTCTCTCTGTCGGAGTGTAAGGATGGTGTTGTGATGTGTCTCTCTGTCAGAGTGTAAGGATGGTGTTGTGATATGTGTCTCTCTCTCTCTGTCCGAGTGTAAGGATGGTGTTGTGATGTGTGTGTCTCTGTCAGAGTGTAAGGATGGTGTTGTGATGTCTCTCTCTCTCTCTCTGTCCGAGTGTAAGGATGGTGTTGTGATGTGTGTGTCTCTGTCCGAGTGTAAGGATGGTGTTGTGATGTGTGTCTCTCTGTCAGAGTGTAAGGATGGTGTTGTGATGTCTCTCTCTCTCTGTCAGAGTGTAAGGATGGTGTTGTGATGTCTCTCTCTCTCTGTCGGAGTGTAAGGATGGTGTTGTGATGTATCTCTCTCTCTCTCTGTCGGAGTGTAAGGATGGTGTTGTGATGTGTGTCTCTCTGTCGGAGTGTAAGGATGGTGTTGTGATGTGTGTGTCTCTGTCAGAGTGTAAGGATGGTGTTGTGATGTCTCTCTCTCTGTCGGAGTGTAAGGATGGTGTTGTGATGTATCTCTCTCTCTCTCTGTCGGAGTGTAAGGATGGTGTTGTGATGTGTGTCTCTCTGTCGGAGTGTAAGGATGGTGTTGTGATGTGTGTCTCTCTGTCGGAGTGTAAGGATGGTGTTGTGATGTGTGTCTCTCTCTCTGTCAGAGTGTAAGGATGGTGTTGTGATGTGTGTGTCTCTCTCTGTCAGAGTGTAAGGATGGTGTTGTGATGTCTCTCTCTCTGTCAGAGTGTAAGGATGGTGTTGTGATATGTGTCTCTCTCTCTCTGTCCGAGTGTAAGGATGGTGTTGTGATGTCTCTCTCTCTGTCAGAGTGTAAGGATGGTGTTGTGATATGTGTCTCTCTCTCTCTGTCCGAGTGTAAGGATGGTGTTGTGATGTCTCTCTCTCTGTCGGAGTGTAAGGATGGTGTTGTGATGTCTCTCTCTCTCTGTCAGAGTGTAAGGATGGTGTTGTGATGTGTGTCTCTCTCTCTGTCAGAGTGTAAGGATGGTGTTGTGATGTGTGTCTCTGTCACCGTGTAAGGATGGTGTTGTGATGTGTCTCTCTGTCAGAGTGTAAGGCTGGTGTTGTGATGTGTGTTTCTCTGTCAGAGTGTAAGGATGGTGTTGTGATGTGTGTCTCTCTGTCGGAGTGTAAGGATGGTGTTGTGATGTGTGTCTCACTCTCTGTCAGAGTGTAAGGATGGTGTTGTGATGTGTGTCTCTCTCTCTGTCAGAGTGTAAGGATGGTGTTGTGATGTCTCTCTCTCTGTCGGAGTGTAAGGATGGTGTTGTGATGTCTCTCTCTGTCAGAGTGTAAGGATGGTGTTGTGATGTGTGTCTCTCTCTCTTGTCAGAGTGTAAGGATGGTGTTGTGATGTGTCTCTCTCTCTGTCAGAGTGTAAGGATGGTGTTGTGATGTGTGTGTCTCTGTCGGAGTGTAAGGATGGTGTTGTGATGTCTCTCTCTCTCTGTCAGAGTGTAAGGATGGTGTTGTGATGTGTGTCTCTCTCTCTGTCAGAGTGTAAGGATGGTGTTGTGATGTGTCTCTCTCTGTCAGTGTGTAAGGATGGTGTTGTGATGTCTCTCTCTCTGTCGGAGTGTAAGGATGGTGTTGTGATGTATCTCTCTCTCTCTCTGTCGGAGTTTAAGGATGGTGTTGTGATGTCTCTCTCTGTCAGAGTGTAAGGATGGTGTTGTGATGTGTGTGTCTCTCTCTTGTCAGAGTGTAAGGATGGTGTTGTGATGTGTGTCTCTCTCTGTCAGAGTGTAAGGATGGTGTTGTGATGTGTCTCTCTCTCTGTCAGAGTGTAAGGATGGTGTTGTGATATGTGTCTCTCTCTCTCTGTCCGAGTGTAAGGATGGTGTTGTGATGTGTGTGTCTCTGTCAGAGTGTAAGGATGGTGTTGTGATGTCTCTCTCTCTCTGTCAGAGTGTAAGGATGGTGTTGTGATGTGTGTCTCTCTCTCTGTCAGAGTGTAAGGATGGTGTTGTGATGTGTGTCTCTGTCACCGTGTAAGGATGGTGTTGTGATGTGTCTCTCTGTCAGAGTGTAAGGCTGGTGTTGTGATGTGTGTTTCTCTGTCAGAGTGTAAGGATGGTGTTGTGATGTGTGTCTCTCTGTCGGAGTGTAAGGATGGTGTTGTGATGTGTGTCTCACTCTCTGTCAGAGTGTAAGGATGGTGTTGTGATGTGTGTCTCTCTCTCTGTCAGAGTGTAAGGATGGTGTTGTGATGTCTCTCTCTCTGTCGGAGTGTAAGGATGGTGTTGTGATGTCTCTCTCTGTCAGAGTGTAAGGATGGTGTTGTGATGTCTCTCTCTGTCAGAGTGTAAGGATGGTGTTGTGATGTGTGTCTCTCTCTCTTGTCAGAGTGTAAGGATGGTGTTGTGATGTGTCTCTCTCTCTGTCAGAGTGTAAGGATGGTGTTGTGATGTGTGTGTCTCTGTCGGAGTGTAAGGATGGTGTTGTGATGTCTCTCTCTCTCTGTCAGAGTGTAAGGATGGTGTTGTGATGTGTGTCTCTCTCTCTGTCAGAGTGTAAGGATGGTGTTGTGATGTGTCTCTCTCTGTCAGTGTGTAAGGATGGTGTTGTGATGTCTCTCTCTCTGTCGGAGTGTAAGGATGGTGTTGTGATGTATCTCTCTCTCTCTCTGTCGGAGTGTAAGGATGGTGTTGTGATGTGTCTCTCTGTCAGAGTGTAAGGATGGTGTCGTGATATGTGTCTCTCTCTCTCTGTCCGAGTGTAAGGATGGTGTTGTGATGTGTGTGTCTCTGTCAGAGTGTAAGGATGGTGTTGTGATGTGTGTCTCTCTGTCGGAGTGTAAGGATGGTGTTGTGATGTGTGTCTCTCTCTCTGTCAGAGTGTAAGGATGGTGTTGTGATGTGTGTCTCTCTCTCTGTCGGAGTGTAAGGATGGTGTTGTGATGTCTCTCTCTCTCTGTCAGAGTGTAAGGATGGTGTTGTGATGTCTCTCTCTCTGTCAGAGTGTAAGGATGGTGTTGTGATGTGTGTGTCTCTCTGTCAGAGTGTAAGGATGGTGTTGTGATGTCTCTCTCTCTCTGTCAGAGTGTAAGGATGGTGTTGTGATGTGTGTCTCTCTCTCTGTCAGAGTGTAAGGATGGTGTTGTGATGTGTCTCTCTCTGTCAGTGTGTAAGGATGGTGTTGTGATGTCTCTCTCTCTGTCGGAGTGTAAGGATGGTGTTGTGATGTATCTCTCTCTCTCTCTGTCGGAGTGTAAGGATGGTGTTGTGATGTGTCTCTCTGTCAGAGTGTAAGGATGGTGTTGTGATATGTGTCTCTCTCTCTCTGTCCGAGTGTAAGGATGGTGTTGTGATGTGTGTGTCTCTGTCAGAGTGTAAGGATGGTGTTGTGATGTGTGTCTCTCTGTCGGAGTGTAAGGATGGTGTTGTGATGTGTGTGTCTCTCTGTCAGAGTGTAAGGATGGTGTTGTGATGTCTCTCTCTCTGTCGGAGTGTAAGGATGGTGTTGTGATGTGTCTCTCTCTGTCGGAGTGTAAGGATGGTGTTGTGATGTGTCTCTCTCTCTGTCAGAGTGTAAGGATGGTGTTGTGATGTGTGTCTCTCTCTCTCTGTCGGTGTGTGAGGATGGTGTTGTGATGTGTGTGTCTCTGTCAGAGTGTAAGGATGGTGTTGTGATGTCTCTCTCTCTCTCTGTCCGAGTGTAAGGATGGTGTTGTGATGTCTCTCTCTCTCTCTGTCGGAGTGTAAGGATAGTGTTGTGATGTGTCTCTCTCTCTCTCTGTCGGAGTGTAAGGATGGTGTTGTGATATGTGTCTCTCTCTCTCTGTCGGAGTGTAAGGATGGTGTTGTGATGTCTCTCTCTGTCTCTGTCGGAGTGTAAGGATGGTGTTGTGATGTCTCTCTCTCTCTCTGTCAGAGTGTAAGGATGGTGTTGTGATGTCTCTCTCTGTCTCTGTCGGAGTGTAAGGATGGTGTTGTGATGTGTGTCTCTGTCGGAGTGTAAGGATGGTGTTGTGATGTCTCTCTCTCTGTCGGAGTGTAAGGATGGTGTTGTGATGTGTGTCTCTGTCGGAGTGTAAGGATGGTGTTGTGATGTCTCTCTCTCTGTCGGAGTGTAAGGATGGTGTTGTGATGTGTGTCTCTGTCGGAGTGTAAGGATGGTGTTGTGATGTCTCTCTCTGTCTCTGTCAGAGTGTAAGGATGGTGTTGTGATGTCTCTCTCTCTCTCTGTCAAAGTGTAAGGATGGTGTTGTCGTAATACCTCTCTCTCCCCCTCTCTCTCCCCCTCTGTCAGTGTAATGATGGTGTTGTGGTGATCTCTCTCGCTCTCTCTCTCTGCAGCTTGGTGCTGAGTCCGGTGTTGACAATCCGAACCTGCGGACGATGAAAGCTGTGTTCCGGATAATGCCTTTAGTGATCCTCCCGTTCACTATCTCTTTCCCCACGGTGAGTGTTCCACCCCACTGCCACAACTCGCTCCGGGCTTGGATGTGCGCCTGTCTTGTTTCAGCGATTCTGAAAGCGCCCTTTGTTATTGGCCGTACCCCCTGTAGCACGTGCAGCTTGTCCCCTGTCCCTTGGCCATTTCTGGGCTGGCTTTGAAATCAGCTTCCGCTCTGTCCAGCCCCTTGGCTCCTCTCGTGGCCCTAGCTCGGAGAAACGGGATTTGGCTGCTTTTCTGGGTGGTGTTGTCAGACCAACCGTCTTCAGCTGCTTCCTTTGCCCTCCAGACCCCTACGTCCGCTCCACGTGGGTACGTTCACCCATGTCAGGGGTCGATGGTCTCCTGTCGCTCCCATGAGTTCCTTGCTGAGTTGAGTTTCCATCAGTAAAAGGGGAAGAGGCAGCAGAGAGGAGTTGACAGCCTCGCTCTCATTGAATGGTGGAGCGGATTGGATGGGCTGAATGGCCTTCCAACATTTTACCGTCTTCAAGATTGCCCGATGTTCAACAAGTAACAATTCAGCCCCATGAATGCCAGCGATGACTTCTCCCACAAGAGAAATCTAACCATCGCCCCCTTGACGTTCAATGGTGTTACCATCACAGAATCCCCCCTCCCCCCCACTATCACCATCCTGGGGGTTCCCATTGAGAGAGACTCTAACCATCGCCCCCTTGACGTTAATGGTGTTCCCATCACTGAATCCCCCCCTCCCCCCCACTATCACCATCCTGGGGGTTCCCATTGAGAGAGACTCTAACCATCGCCCCCTTGACGTTAATGGCGTTCCCATCACTGAATCCCACACTGTCAACCCCCGGGATGTTGACGTTGACGTTGACATTGAGCAGAAACTGATCTGGAGGGGCCCCATAAACCCAGCGGCTCCAAGAGCAGGTCAGAGGCTGGGAATCCTGCAGTGAGTCACTCCCCTCCTGAGTCTCCCCCCAAAGCCCTGTCCAACCATCGACAAGGCCCAAGTCCGGAGGGTGAGGGAATACTCCCCACTTGCCCCTGGACGGGGGGAGGGGGGCAGCTCCGACAACACTTGGGGAAACTCGACACCGTCCAGGGACAAAGCAGTCCCCCTGCTCGATTGGCCCCACACCCACCGACACCCCCTCCCTCCCTCCCTGCACCCCCCTGACCCTCAGTAGCTGCAGTGTGTCCCATCTACAAGACAACCTGCAGGAACTCCCCGAGGCTCCTGAGACAGCACCTTCCCCAAACCACCCCCCCCCCCCCACCCCAAACACGGCCACTTCCCTCCTGAGGGTCAAGGAGGGGGGCGGGGACACCAGCCCCCCTCCCCATCCCGACTGGGAAATCTATCGGGGCCCGTTCCTTCCTGGGTCCGGATCCTCGTGTTCCCTCCCTGAGGGAGGGTGTGGGTCTGTCCTAGAGCACGTGAACTGCAGCTCCCCCCTTCCCCCCCCCCCCCCCCCCCACCCCCACCCCATGCCCGGGTCTGTCTGTCTTTCCCCAACAATCCTTTTGAGTCTTGTCATGTGTCACCCACTCTCTCCTGTTTTTGGTTTGTACAACTCAGCGGATGTCTAGAGGGGCTGTGTGATTGGAGGACTCGCCCTCATCCTCTTGTGTGCAAACTCCAAATCCGAGACTCCAAGGTGCACAGACGGCGACCTGTGTCCCCAGGATCTGCCCGGTCACCCTTCTCTGGGCTGCCCCCGATGACCAGTCTATCTGTGCTTTGATACGTGACCCCGAAACCTTTCACCGTATTCCCTCGCTGGGCTCTGATGAGTGCCTTGTACCATCCCTCCCTGTTCCCTTTGAAATAAAGACCAACATTGTGTTTGCCTTCCCTGAGACCTTGGAACACTGGCGGGTGTTTTTTTGGACTCATGAACAGAGACACCCAGATCCCTCTGTTCTGTAACTTCCTTCAGTCTTTCACTGTTTTCAATAATATGAGCAGCACCTCTCCTCTTCCTGCCCAAGTGCAGAATCACCTGTATGATATCCCACCTGCCAAGGTTCCTCTGTGCTGTCAGCCTCTGTTCCCGATGTAGCCGGCTCTTGTTTCATTGCTGAATGTGTGTGGTCCGTTATCGAAACACCTTCTGGAAATCCAGTAAATATATTACACCCACTGCTCCTTTCTGTATTCTCCTGCTGTCCTAACGGAAAGAGTTCTGGTCAATTAGTCCAGTCTGATTAAGTTTTGCCGGAGTGAATAGCGTGTTTTGAAATGGTCTCTCTCTCTGTGTATCTCTCTCTCTGTGTCTGTCTGTCTGTCTCTCTCTCTCTCTCTCTCTGTGTCTCCTGCTCTCGCTCTCTCTCACTCTTTGTCTCTCTCTCGCTCTGTATCTCTCTCTCTCTCTCCTTCACTCTCTCTCCCCCTCTTTGTCCCTCTGTGTCTCTGTATCTCTCTCTCCGCTCTGTATCTCTCTCTCCGCTCTGTATCTCTCTCTCCGCTCTGTATCTCTCTCTCTCTCTCTCTCTCTCTCCCCCCCCCTCTCTGTCTCTGTCTGTCTGCCTGTCCCTCTGTGTCTCTCTCGCTCTGTATCTCTCCCTCCCCCTCTTTGTCTGTCTGTCTGTCTCTCTCGCTCTGCATCTCTCTCTCTCTCCCCCTCTGTCTCTGTCTGTCTGCCTGTCCCTCTGTGTCTCCCTCTCTCTCTCTCTCCCCCTCTCCCGAGCTGTCCCCCCCTGCCCCCTGCTGTCTCCCCCCCAGGCGGTCTTCACCTACTGGCTGACCTCCAACCTCTACTCCCTGGTCCAAGTTGCCTTTCTGCGCCTGCCCGCCGTCCGCAGGAAGCTGAAGATTCCGGACCGGATCAAACACGACGTTTCGGCGCTGCCTCGCAACGAGGGCTTCCTCAAGAGCATGAAGTCGGGTAGGGGGTCGGGGGAGCGATGGGGGGGAGGGGAGCGTGGTTTCAGACCTGCACCGGGAGCTCACGGCTCTGCGGCCGGCTGTCTCTCCATCTCCGAAAGTGAACCCCTGCCCAAGGCCACCTCCGTTATTCTAATCCCGTCCTCCAGCACGTCGCCCAGCAACGTTGGCGCGTGGAGGGCGCCGCACAGGTGTGGGTGTGTGAGGGTGTGTGTGGGTGTGGGTGTGTGTGTGTGGCACGAGCTGTCAGAGGAGATGGTGGAGGCTGCTACAATGGGATGGGGATGTGAACAGGAAAGGTGCAGAGGGTTACAGGCCCAGTGCCGGCCAACGGGACGGGAATAGGTCAGGGGTATCTGGGTCTGTTTCCGCGCCGTACCTCTCCCTGACTCGATCTGCTCTGGGATGGCCGGCTGGTTCAGTGAGTGGGCGAGTGCATCGTGCGCAGAACGCACTTGGGCAAGAGCCGTCGGGTGACTGGCGCAGCAGTTAGGTTTGGATAAGTCCACGAATAGGAGAGGTTCGGAGCGATATGGGCAGGCAGCTGGAAGAGGAGGGGCTGGTTTAGTTCGGCGTGGAGTGGTTGGGCCGAAGGGTCGGTTTGAGTTGGACTTTCAGAGTAAGGGGCGACTTACTGCAGCTCGACCTGGTCCTAGCGAGATCCCGTTGAGGATCGTGAGCAGTTTTAATCGTCTCATTTATGGGTAACACTGGCTTGGCCTAGCCTTTATTATGGGTAATTTAGCATGATCAATCCACCCAAACCTGCACATCCCTGGGCACTATGGGTAATTTAGCATGGCCAATCCACCCTAACCTGCACATCCCTGGGGCACTATGGGTAATTTAGCACGGCCAATCCACCCTAATCTGAACATCCCTGGGGCACTATGGGTAATTTAGCACAGCCAATCCACCCTAACCTGCACATCCCTGGGCACTATAGGTAATTTAGCACGGTCAATCCACCCTAACCTGCTCATCCCTGGGCACTATGGGTAATTTAGCATGGCCAATCCACCCTAACCTGCCCATCCCTGGGCACTATGGGTAATTGAGCATGGCCAATCCACCCTAACCTACACATCCCTGGGGCACTATGGGTAATTTAGCACAGCCAATCCACCCTAACCTGCTCATTCCTGGGCACTATGGGTAATTTAGCATGGCCAATCCCACCCTAACCTGCACATCCCTGGGCACTATGGGTAATTTAGCACGGCCAATCCACCCTAACCTACACATCCCTGGGCACTATGGGTAATTTAGCATGGCCAATCCACCCTAACCTGCTCATTCCTGGGCACTATGGGTAATTTAGCATGGCCAATCCCACCCTAACCTGCACATCCCTGGGCACTATGGGTAATTTAGCACAGCCAATTCACCCTAACCTGCACATCCCTGGGCACTATGGGTAATTTAGCACAGCCAATTCACCCTCACCTGCACATCTTTGGATTGTGGGAGGAAACCTACACAAACACGGGGTGTTGGGGAGGTGGGGGGGGGGGCGGGTGTGAAATGTGTAAACTCCACGCAGGCAGTTGTCCCGAGGCTGGGATTGAACCTGGATCCCCGGCGCTGTGAGGCAGGCTTCGCTCCCCCCCTACCCCACTGGGCCAGTCCCTGGTTGCGGGACGGATTACCTTCTGAGCGAACGGTCAATCAATCGGGCTGCATTTCTTGGGAGAATGAGAGCTGCTCTCACTGAAACATCCCGGGGCTTTGACAGGGTCCGTGCTGAGATAATGGTTCCCCCTCGTGGGTGAGTCCAGGACCCAAGGGACACCAATTTAAGATGGAAGCGGAATTCTTTCTTCTGCGTGTTGAGAGCCTTTGGGGAGTACCCCAGAGAGAGAGAGATGCCGTGGCAGGGTGCGAAGGCTGAGACAAATTCCCAATCGGCCGAGGGGAACGGGGCAGGTCGACGGTCGGGATATCGCAGCAGACACCCGAATGGCTTCATCCTGTTCTTTTATTCCTGACAGTCTGCTGGCCCGTTCTCTTGACGATCCCGGCGCCACCTTAAGGCAGTTCTGAGCTTGACGCTGGCGTGGGGTAAATTGCGAAGGGTTGATGTGATCGGTTGCTTTGTCTGTACCCGACAGGCTGGAAAAACGCCCAGGCAGCCCAGCAGCTTCAGGAGAGGGAGAGGAGGATTAAACATCACCTGGATCTGGCGGCGAAAGGTTAGTCACGTCCGGGCTTCATCCTGTCTGAGAGGGGAGCAGTTCATCCACCCCCAACACTGACAGCACAGCGTAAAGCTCCCGCTACACTGTCCCCGCATCAAACACTCGCAGGGCAGGGACAGCCCGGGGTTAGACACACAGTAAAGCTCCCTGTACACTGTCATCCCCATCTCAGGGACAGGGACAGCACGGGGTTAGATACAGAGTAAAGCTCCCTCTACACTGTCCCTCCATCCCAGGGCAGGGACAGCCCGGGGTTAGATACAGAGTAAAGCTCCCTCTACACTGTCCCTCCATCCCAGGGATAGGGAGAGCCTGGGGTTAGATCCAGAGTAAAGCTCCCTCTACACTGTCCCCACCCCATCCCAGGGACAGGGACAGGGACAGGGAGAGCCCGGGGTTAGATCCAGAGTAAAGCTCCCTCTACACTGTCTCCCCCCATCCCAGGGACAGGGACAGCACGGGGTTAGATTCAGAGTAAAGCTTCCTCTACACTGTCCCCCCATCCCAGGGACAGGGTCAGCATCGGGTTAGTTACAGAGTAAAGCTTCCTCTACACTGTCCCCCTATCCCAGGGACAGGGACAGCACGGGGTTAGATACAGAGTAAAGCTCCCTCTACACTGTCTCCCCCCCCCCCCCCCATCCCAGGGACAGGGAGAGCCCGGGGTTAGATACAGAGTAAAGCTCCCTCTACACTGTCCCCCCATCCCAGGGACAGGGAGAGCCCGGGGTTAGATCCAGAGTGACCTGGATGAGGTGGTGTCAGTTGGCCGTGGCTGGCTGCCCAGTGGGTTTGACCGGATGTTCCTCTCTGATCCCAGGGCCCCTGAGGCAGACCTTTGCTGAGAACCCAGTGCGGCAGAAGGAGAGTACGTCCAGCCCTCTCGGGAGAGAGAGCCAGAGCAAGAAACGCCCATGGGAGGACACCATCGGCTAACCAGCCCCTCGGCCCATGTGAAGGAACTCTCTCTCTCTCGCTCAGTGTACAGCAAGTGACTTTTTATTAAAAGCTGTTTAAGTCCGTGTGAACCTGTGATTGGATGGATACAGATGCTGCGACCCTGCGCCCAGCCTGAGCACCTTACCGGACATGTTAATAGTGCCCTTCAAACTGTGAGGTACCAAGTCAGTGCTCTCTGTCTGTCACACTGCTCCCACTCTGTGCTCCCCACTGTCGGCGGGTCAGTGCTGAGGGAGTGCCGCACTGTCGGAGGGTCAGTGCTGAGGGAGTGGGCGCTGTCGGAGGGTCAGTGCTGAGGGAGCGGGCACTGTCGGAGGGTCTGTGCTGAGGGAGCGGGCCCTGTCGGAGGGTCAGCGCTGAGGGAGGGGGCGCTGTCGGAGGGTCAGCGCTGAGGGAGGGGGCGCTGTCGGAGGGTCAGCGCTGAGGGAGGGGGCACTGTCGGAGGGTCAGTGCTGAGGGAGTGGGCGCTGTCGGAGGGTCAGTGCTGAGGGAGTGCCGCACTGTCGGAGGGTCAGTGCTGAGGGAGTGGGCACTGTCGGAGGGTCAGTGCTGAGGGAGTGGGCACTGTCGGAGGGTCAGTGCTGAGGGAGTGGGCACTGTCGGAGGGTCAGTGCTGAGGGAGGGGGCACTTCGGAGGGTCAGTGCTGAGGGAGTGGGCACTGTCGGAGGGTCAGTGCTGAGGGAGTGGGCACTGTCGGAGGGTCAGTGCTGAGGGAGTGGGCACTGTCGGAGGGTCAGTGCTGAGGGAGTGGGCACTGTCGGAGGGTCAGTGCTGAGGGAGTGGGCACTGTCGGAGGGTCAGTGCTGAGGGAGTGGGCACTGTCGGAGGGTCAGTGCTGAGGGAGTGGGCACTGTCGGAGGGTCAGTGCTGAGGGAGTGGGCACTGTCGGAGGGTCAGTGCTGAGGGAGTGGGCACTGTCGGAGGGTCAGTGCTGAGGGAGTGGGCACTGTCGGAGGGTCAGTGCTGAGGGAGTGGGCACTGTCGGAGGGTCAGTGCTGAGGGAGTGGGCACTGTCGGAGGGTCAGTGCTGAGGGAGTGGGCACTGTCGGAGGGTCAGTGCTGAGGGAGTGCCGCACTGTCGGAGGGTCAATGCTGAGGGAGGGGGCACTGTCAGAGGGTCAGCGATAGTGTCCACTCCCTCAGCGCTGACCCTCCGACAGTGCGGCACTCCCTTAGCACTGACCCTCCGACAGTGCCCGCTCCCTCAGCACTGACCCTCCGACAGTGCCCCCTCCCTCCGCACTGTCGGAGGGTCGGTGCTGTCGGAGGGTCAGCGCTGCTTTCAGATAAGACATTAAATGCTAGGGTGTGCTGGATCACTATCATAGTCAGTTGGGTTGAATGGCCTGTGTCTGGTCCTCTTATTGATGGCAAATATAGTCCTGTTTTGGCGAGACTGCTTGTGGACTGCTCTCGTCTGTCTGTCTGACCCCCTGACCCTCTGACCCCCTTGTGTTGCTCTGACAGTGAAGATAGTTTGATCCTGAACCCCATGTGAGACTCCGTGCGGAGTGTCAGGTTCACCTCGGGCTGGCTTTGACCTCCCGCCCTGGTCCCTGGGGAGTTGCCCTCTGACCTGAGGAGGGTGGGATGTCTGCATCACTTCTGAAACTCCCACCCTCCCTCCGAGAGCTGGCTCCTCTACAGAAGGCTGGCATGAATTACTGGGGGGGAAAATGACACTGGCTTTTAGGTAAGTGGTTTCGAGACGGGTTCAGACTATACAGTCCCCCCCCGGCCAAAGACCAGGCCTCTCCCATCCATCGCTAAGGTCACTTGACAAGGTCACAGAGTTGCTGCACCTCCCTGATTCACTCCCTCTCCGTTGCATCCTCTCAATGTTTTAACAACGGCCCCAGCTCCGAAACCCTGGGCCCTGTCACTGCGAGAGGACAGGGATAAAAACACCGGGAAGCTTTCTGTTCCAAGTTTAATATCTTCTTGCCCGGGCTGGAAACTTGAGAGCACGTTTGGGCACGGTCAGATCCTGGAGACTTCGGAAACGTTCAGTGTTTCGGCTCTGACCGGCAGGGAATTCCACGGCTCCTCTTTCCACCTTCCCCCCCCCCGCCGCCCGAGAATGCAAACCCAGAGAGAGATACGTCCAACACCAGCACCAAGGGCAGAGCCTGAAGCCTCCTGCACCTTCCCTGACTGATCTTCTCTCAGTCTTGCCTCCACACTTCTGCCCTCTCCCCATCAAAACTCTCCTCCATCTCCAATTTACTCGAGTTTTGAGGGAAGTAATTTCTCCCGATCTGTTTTCAATCCGGCGTTCCCCCTTATCCTGGAATTCTCTCTCATTCTGGATTCCTTTCCCTCCTCCCCTACACCCGAACATTTGGAAATTTCTCTTCGTCCACTTTGTCAAGTGACATCCACGCCCCATGATTTGAATACACAAGACGAAACCCCTTCTTCTGTCCCTCGATTCGATCTCCCCTCGTTCTTCCAACCTTGATCAATGAGCCAAGGAGGGGGCAGATTGAGTTTAATTTGGATAAACACGAGGTGCTACATTTTGGTCAAACATACAAGGGAAGGACTTAGCCAGTAGGGCCCTGGGTCAGTGTTGGAGAACAGGGGGGACCTAGGGGCTCAGGGACACCATCCTTTGAAGGTTGTGTCACAGGGAGACGGGGAGGGGGGGGGTGAGGTGTTGGAGAACAGGGGGGACCTAGGGGCTCAGGGACACCATCCTTTGAAGGTTGTGTCACTGGGAGACGGGGAGGGGGGGGGTGAGGTGTTGGAGAACAGGGGGACCTAGGGGCTCAGGGACACCATCCTTTGAAGGTTGTGTCACTGGGAGACGGGGAGGGGAGGGTGAGGTGTTGGAGAACAGGGGGACCTAGGGGCTCAGGGACCCCATCCTTTGAAGGTTGTGTCACTGGGAGACGGGGAGGGGGGGGGTGAGATGTTGGAGAACAGGGGGGACCTAGGGGCTCAGGGACCCCATCCTTTGAAGGTTGTGTCACTGGGAGACAGGGAGGGGAGGGTGAGGTGTTGGAGAACAGGGGGACCTAGGGGCTCAGGGACACCATCCTTTGAAGGTTGTGTCACTGGGAGGGGGGGAGGGGGGGGTGAGGTGTTGGAGAACAGGGGGACCTAGGGGCTCAGGGACACCATCCTTTGAAGGTTGTGTCACTGGGAGATGGGGAGGGGGGGGGTGAGGTGTTGGAGAACAGGGGGACCTAGGGGCTCAGGGACACCATCCTTTGAAGGTTGTGTCACTGGGAGACGGGGAGGGGGTTAAGAAGGTGTTGAGCCACACTTGCCTTCATCGCTCAGACCTGTATTGGAGTTGGGATCGTCGTGTTGCTGTGGGTGAGGGTCCGTCTGGAGTACTCTGTGCAATTCTAATTGTCCTGTTATTAGAATAATACAGACCCTTCGCCCCGCGGAGCATTCATCTTCATCAAAGATCACTGTACCTTTAATTCACTGTCATCCCTGAGCTTGTCTAGCTACTGCTTAAATGGCCCTAACACACCCATCACTCTCTGTGTAAAGAACCTACTGCTGGTATCTCCCCTCAACCTTCCTCTGATCACCTTAAACTTACTCCCCCTGGTGACAGCCATTTCTGCCCTGGGGAAAGGTCTCTGGGCTATCGACTCGATCTCTGCCTCTCATTACCTCATACACCTCTAACCAGTCACCTCTGTTCCCTCCTCCTCTCCAGTGTGAACAGCCTGAGCTCACTCAACCTCTCTCTCTCTCTCACCCACAAGCCCTCCAATCCAGGCAGCATTCTGGTAAATCTCCTCCTCACGCTAGAGACCCGGGTTCAATTCCCGCCTCAGGCAACCCTCTGTGTGGAGTTTGCACATTCTCCCCATGTCTGCGTGGGATTCCTCTGGGTGCTCCGGTTTCCTCCCCCAGTCCAAAGATATGCAGGTTAGAGTGGATTGGCCATGCTAAATTGCCCACAGTATTAGGTGAAGGGGTAAATGTAGGGGAATGGGTCTGGGTGGGTTGCTCTTCGGAGGGTCGGTGTGGACTTGTTGGGCCAAAGGGCCTGATTCCACACTGTAAGTAATCTAATCTTCACCCTCTCTAAAGCGTCGACATCCTTCCTATAAATGAGGTGACCAGAACTGAACACAATGTTCCAAGTGCGGTCTAACCAGGGTTTTACAGAGCTGCAGCAGAACCTCATGGCTCCTAAACTCAATCCCCCCCTTGGTAATGAAAGCCAAAACACCAAACGCTGCCTTAACAACCCAATCGACTTGGGTGGCAACGTTGAGGGATCTATGGACGTGGCCCCCAAGATCCTGCTGTTCCTGCACAATGCCAAGAATCCTGCCTTTAACCCTGTACTCAGCATTTTGTGCGGGGGAGATCGTGCCTTACCAACTTGATAGAGTTCTTCGAGGAAGTGACCGAGTTGATAGATGAAGGAAGGGCTGTTGATGTCATATACTTGGACTTTAGTTAGGTGTTTGATAAGGTTCCCCATGGCAGGATAATGGAGAAAGTGAAGTCACATGGTGTGCAGCATGTTCTAGCTAGGTGGATAAAGAACTGGTTGAACAACAGGAGAGAGAGAGTAGTAGTTGAAGGGAGTTTCTCAAAATGGAGAAAGGTGACCAGTGGTGTTCCACAGGGGTCAGTATTGGGGCCACTGTTGTTTGTAATATGCATAAATGATCTAGAAAAGGGTACTGTTGGTATGATCAGTAAGTTTGCAGATGACACGAAGATTGGTGGAGTAGCAGAAAGCATAAGGGACTGTCAAAGAATACAGGAGAATACAGACAGACTGGAGAGTTGGGCGGAAAAGTGGCAATGGCTTTCAATCCAGACAAATGTGAGGTGATGCATTTAGACAAGTCTAATTCTAGAGCAAATTATATAATGAATGGAAGAGCCTTTGGAAAAGTTGATGGGCAGAGAGATCTGGGAGTGCAGGTCCATTGTACCCTGAAGGCTGCTGCACAGGTAGATAGGGTGGTCCAGAAGGCATATAGTATGCTTGCCTTCATTGGGCAGGGTATTGAGTATAAGAGCTGTCAAGTCATGTTAAAATTGTACAAGACATTGGTTCGGCCACATTTAGAATACTGCGTACAGTTCTGGACGCCAAATTACCAAAAGGATGTGGACGCTTTGGAGAGGGTGCAGAGAAGGTTTACGAGGATGTTGCCTGGTATGGAAGGTGCTAGCTATGAAGAGAGGTTGAGCAAGTTAGGTTTATTTTCACAAGAATACAAAAGGAAATTGAGGTTTATAAAACCATGAAGGGTATAGACAGGGTGGATAGAGACAAGCTTTACCCCCAGGCTGAAGGGTTCAATAGCGAGAGGTCACGCTTTCAAGGTGAGAGGTGGAAAGTTAAGGGGGATACACGTGGCAAGTGCTTCACATAGAGAGTGGTGGGCGTTTGGAATGCGTTGCCAGCAGAGGTGGTAGAGGCAGGCATGGTAGCTTCATTTAAGATGCGTCTGGACACTTGTATGAGTAGATGGGGAGCAGAGGGGTACAGATGCTTAGGAAGTGACCGACAGGTTTAGTCAGTACATTTGGATCGGCTCAGGCTTGGAGGGCCGAAGGGCCTGTTCCTGGGCTGTCAATTATCATTGTTCTTTGCCTCTTGTTCAAATTCACCCTTCCACAATGAATCGCTTCACATTTATCCAGCTTGAACTCCATCCGCCACTTCTCAGCCCAGCTCTGCATCCTGACTGTGTCTTGTTGGAGCCGACAACAACAGCCCTCGATGTTCTCTACGACACCACCGACCTTTGTGTCATCGGCAAACTTACTAACCCACCCACCTCTTCATCCAAGTCCTTTATAAAAACTACAAAGAGCCTACCATGGGGGGAGCGCCTTGCTGAAGTCCATATACATCGCATCCACTGCTCGACCATCGTCAACTTGTCTCATCACATCCTCAAGGTATACAGTCAGACTGGTGAGGCCCTCACAAAGCCATGCTGACTGTCTCTAATCACACTGTTTTTCCAAACACTCATAAATCCTACCTCTCCCAATCCTTTCCTGTATCTTGATTACCACAGACGCAAGACCAACTGGTCTGTGATTCCCGGGGATTTCCCTATTCCCTTTCTCGAACAGAGGAACAACACTCACCTCCCCCCACTCCTCTGGTTCTACTCCCGTGGAGAGTGAGGATGCAGAGATCCATGCCAGAGGCTCCGCAATCTCATTCCTCGCTTCCCGTCATAACCTTTGGATATATTTGGCCTGACCCTGAGGATGTATCCGTCTCGATGCTTCCCAGAGTTTCCAGCACATCCACTTAATATCCATCTGTTCAAGCCTATTAACCTGACCCACGGTGTTCTCACTGTCAACAAGGTCCCTCTCTCCAGTGAATATTGAAGCAAACAAAACACTGTTAGAGCCTCCCCTACCTCTTCAGACTCCAGGCACAAGTTCCCGCCACTATCCCTGATCAGCCGCACCCTCTCCCTGATAATTCTCTCATTCCCCACACAAATGTAGAACGTCTTGGGGTTTTCCCTAATCCTTCCTGCCCAGGCTTTTTCCTGTGCCCCCCCCCGCTCTCCTCAGTCCATTTGTGAGTTAGCTACCATCTAATCCTCTAAAGCTGTGCCAGATCCTTGCTTCCTCAATCTTAAGCAAGCTTCCTCCTGCCTCTTGACGAGAAACTCCCCTGCTCCTGTCATCTGAGGCCCCTTCACCTTTCCGTTCCTCAGTGGGACAAAAGTTACCCAACACTCACAACAAATGCTAGAGCATAGAACATTCCAGCGCAGTGCAGGCCCTTCAGCCTTCAATGTTGGGCCAACCTGTGAAACCGATCTGAAGCCCATCTAACCTACACTACTCCATTCTCGTCCATGTGCCTATCCAATGCCCCTATAACGCGGTGACCAGAACTGAAGGCAATACTCCGAGTGTGGGCCGCACCAGAGGTTTGGACAGCTGTAGCGTGACCTCACTGTTCTGAAATTCAATCCCTTTACCAATAAAAGCTAACCACCTGCTGAAGGAGCAGCGCTCCGAAAGCTAGTGCTTCCAAATAAACCTGTTGGACTATAACCTGGGGTTGTGTGATTTTTAAACTTAAGACACCATATGCCTCCTTCATAACCCTATCAATGTGGGTGGCATGTTTCAAGGATTTATGTACATGGACACACCGAGATCCCTCTGCTCATCTACCTTACCAAGAATCTTATCATTAGCCCAGTACTCTGCATTCCTGTTACTCCTTCCAAAGTGAATCACCTCTCACTTATCCACATTAAACTCCATTTACAACCTCTCCGCCCACCTCTGCAGCTTATCAATGTCTCTCTGTAACCTACAACATCCTTCATCACTATCCACGACTCTACTGACCTTCGTGTCACCCACAAATTTACTAACCCAACCTTCTCTGCCCTCATCCAGGTCATTTATAAAAATGACAAACAGCAGTGGACCTAAAACAGTTCCTTGTGGTAGACCATTAGTAAC
>NC_092774.1:4563679-4571179 GCF_047496795.1 Chiloscyllium punctatum
ACAAAAGGTACAGACAGTGGGGTACGGTTTCCCGAGACTGGGGGATTACAACACGAGGGAACACGTTTACAGGATGGCAAGGACAGAGAGAATTTAAAACAGACAGGAGAGACAGTTACTTTTCAAAGTGGTGGATCTGGGGACAGTTCTAACGTGTAAAACACATCCAGACATGACCAGGGAACAGGGATAGGGGCTGGGAGCAGGTAGGTGGGGGAGCAGTTCAGTTTGGGATGATCTTCGGCATGGGTTGGTTGGGATGAAGGGTGTTTACCCGTGATGTATGACTCGACAGGTAGGTCAGCTGAACAGTCTCTCAGTTCCCTGCCCCCCCCCCTTACCCCTCTAACCCCTGACACTGGGTCAGTTGAACAGTCTCTCAGTTCCCCCCCCTTACCCCTCTAACCCCTGACACTGGGTCAGTTGAACAGTCTCTCAGATCCCCCCCCTTACCCCTCTAGCCCCCTATTACTGGGTCAGTTGAACAGTCTCTCAGTTCCCCCCCCCCCCCTTACCCCTCTAACCCCCTATTACTGGGTCTGTTAACCAGTCTCGCAGTGCCCCCTGCTGCTGACCCTGACACTAACAGGGAGATCTCGGTGTTACAGGTGTCTCTCTGACAGCTGTGGGAGGGTGGAACATTGGTGAACAGTCTCACCTCCCCCCCCCAACCCCCCGACCCCCCGACCCCTGACGTGCCTCTGATGTGGTTACAATTTCCACTGAGGGGTGGTCGGAAACGGGGTCAGCTCTCTGTGAAAGGTGTCTCGTGACCCACAATCCCGTTTCACCGCAGGCTCTCAACGCCTCAACACGTCCCCTAAACCACCGCCCCCCCACCCCCACACACCCCCACCGCCCGCCCCCTCCCAGTGCAGACCGCAGCACTCCAGCTGTTGTGTCGGTGGGGGGTAGCGACAGGGCTCCTGTTCCTTCAGGTGTGCGGACGGAGGGGAAGAGGGGGTCAGGAGAGGACACGATGGGCCGACACCCTCGTGAGAGAGGACCGGGGAAATTCAACGCCTGGACTCACACAGAGACATGACGCGTCCTTCAGCAGCTCAGCTGCTCCCAAACACTGACACATGGGTCCGTCAGGGACTCCCTGTTAGAGGAAGCACCTTGCAAGGCCGGAGAGGGGTCCCAAAGAGTTTCACCAGGATTCTGCCGGGTTTCCGTAGGGTTGAGTTATAAAGAAAGACCGGGATAGGGCTGGGACTCTGTTCCCTGGAGCGTGGGAGGCTGAGATACGGCCAAAGGGGAGTTTATAAATTAACAAAAGGTACAGACAGTGGGGTACGGTTTCCCGAGACTGGGGGATTACAACACGAGGGAACACGTTTACAGGATGGCAAGGACAGAGAGAATTTAAAACAGACAGGAGGGACAATTACTTTTCAAAGTGGTGGATCTGGGGACAGTTCTAACGTGTAAAACACATCCAGACATGACCAGGGAACAGGGATAGGGGCTGGGAGCAGGTAGGTGGGGGAGCAGTTCAGTTTGGGATGATCTTCGGCATGGGTTGGTTGGATGAAGGGTGGTTTTACCCGTGATGTATGACTCGACAGGTAGGTCAGCTGAACAGTCTCTCAGTTCCCTGCCCCCCCCTTACCCCTCTAACCCCTGACACTGGGTCATTTGAACACTCTCTCAGTTCTCTGCCCCCCCCTTATCCCTCTAACCCCTGACACTGGGTCAGTTGAACAGTCTCTCAGTTCCCCCCCCCCCCCTTACCCCTCTAACCCCTGACACTGGGTCATTTGAACACTCTCTCAGTTCTCTGCCCCCCCCCTTATCCCTCTAACCCCTGACACTGGGTCAGTTGAACAGTCTCTCAGATCCCCCTCCCCCTTACCCGTCTTGACCCTGACACTGGGTCAGTTGAACAGTCTCTCAGTTCCCCCTCCCCCTTACCCCTCTAACCCCCTATTACTGGGTCGGTTAACCAGTCTCGCAGTGCCCCCTGCTGCTGACCCTGACACTAACAGGGAGATCTCGGTGTTACAGGTGTCTCTCTGACAGCTGTAGGAGGTGGAACATTGGTGAACAGTCTCACCTCCCCCCCCAACCCCCCGACCCCCTGACGTGCCTCTGATGTGGTTATAATTTCCACTGAGGGGCGGTCAGAAAACGGGGTCAGCTCTCTGTGAAAGGTGTCTCGTGACCCACAATCCCGTTTCACCACAGGCTCTCAACGCCTCAACACGTCCCCTAAACCACTGCCCCCCACCCCCCCACCCCCACCCCTCCACCCCCTCCCAGACCCCCAGATATCACAGCCTAGCACAGACCGCAGCACCCAGCTTCCCAGGCTATGTTTAGGCACATCAGATGTAGCTGGATCTCCGTCCCACCCCTTGCCCTCTTTATTGCCAGTCGTGGGTGCCCTGGGCTTGGGATTTGGAGTGTGCTCAGGTCTGAGTGTGTCCTTGAGAAAGTGTGAGTGTGTGACAGTGTGAGAGCACCGGTGTGGGCAATTGCGCCAGTGTGGTGAGAGTGTACCTTTGCCTGTGTGGGGACGTGACAGAGCAAGAAACTGGGTCGGTGAGAGAGTGGGAGAGAGTGTCTCCATGTTGTGCATGTAATAGACAGTCTGTCTGTATGAGGCCATGTGTGTACGTCTGTGTGTGTGTGTGTGTATGTGTGTGTGTGTGTGTGTGTGTGTGTACGTCTGTGTGTGTGTGTGTGTGTGGTGAGAGAGAACATACGTGTTGGAGTGTGAGTGTGTGTCAAGGAGATTGTGTGAGCGTGTGTCTGTGGGGGGAGGGTTAGTCAGAGAGTGTGTTTAAAGAAGATTGTGGGTATGTACCTGAGTGTGAGAATGTGTCAATCTGAGTGTGAGTGTGTGCACGTGAGCGTGAGACAGTGTGTAAAGGAAATTGTGTGTGCATCTGTGAGTGAGAGAGAGTGTGGAAAGGAGATTGCGTGTGTGTGAGTGTGAGAGAGAGTGTGTAAAGGAGATGGTGTGTGTGTATCTGAGTGTGAGAGAGAGTGTGTGAAGGAGACGGTGTGTGTGAGTGTGAGAGAGAGTGTGTAAAGGAGAGGGTGTGTGTGTATCTGAGTGAGAGAGAGAGTGTGTAAAGGAGATGGTGTTGTGTGTATCTGAGTGAGAGAGAGTGTGTGAAGGAGACGGTGTGTGTGAGTGTGAGGGAGAGTGTGTAAAGGAGACGGTGTGTGTGTATCTGAGTGTGAGAGAGTGTGTGAAGGAGATGGTGTGTGTGTATCTGAGTGTGAGAGAGAGTGTGTGAAGGAGATGGTGTGTGTGTATCTGAGTGTGAGAGAGAGTGTGTGAAGGAGATGGTGTGTGTGTATCTGAGTGTGAGAGAGAGTGTGTGAAGGAGATGGTGTGTGTGTATCTGAGTGTGAGAGAGAGTGTGTAAAGGAGATGGTGTGTGTGTATCTGAGTGAGAGAGAGTGTGTGAAGGAGACGGTGTGTGTGTATCTGAGTGTGAGAGAGTGTGTGAAGGAGATGGTGTGTGTGTATCTGAGTGTGAGAGAGAGTGTGTGAAGGAGATGGTGTGTGTGTATCTGAGTGTGAGAGAGAGTGTGTGAAGGAGATGGTGTGTGTGTATCTGAGTGTGAGAGAGAGTGTGTGAAGGAGACGGTGTGTGTGTATCTGAGTGTGAGAGAGAGTGTGTGAAGGAGACGGTGTGTGTGAGTGTGAGAGAGAGTGTGTAAAGGAGATGGTGTGTGTGTATCTGAATGTGAGAGAGAGTGTGTGAAGGAGATGGTGTGTGTGTATCTGAGTGTGAGAGAGAGTGTGTGAAGGAGACGTGTGTGTGTATCTGAGTGTGAGAGAGTGTGTGAAGGAGATGGTGTGTGTGTATCTGAGTGTGAGAGAGAGTGTGTGAAGGAGATGGTGTGTGTGTATCTGAGTGTGAGAGAGAGTGTGTAAAGGAGATGGTGTGTGTGTATCTGAGTGTGAGAGAGAGTGTGTGAAGGAGATGGTGTGTGTGTATCTGAGTGTGAGAGAGAGTGTGTGAAGGAGATGGTGTGTGTGAGTGTGAGAGAGAGTGTGTGAAGGAGATGGTGTGTGTGTATCTGAGTGTGAGAGAGAGTGTGTGAAGGAGATGGTGTGTGTGTATCTGAGTGTGAGAGAGAGTGTGTAAAGGAGATGGTGTGTGTGTATCTGAGTGTGAGAGAGTGTGTAAAGGAGACGGTGTGTGTGAGTGTGAGAGAGAGTGTGTGAAGGAGACGGTGTGTGTGAGTGTGAGAGAGAGTGTGTGAAGGAGACGGTGTGTGTGAGTGTGAGAGAGAGTGTGTGAAGGAGATGGTGTGTGTGTATCTGAGTGTGAGAGAGAGTGTGTGAAGGAGACGGTGTGTGTGTATCTGAGTGTGAGAGAGAGTGTGTGAAGGAGACGGTGTGTGTGAGTGTGAGAGAGAGTGTGTGAAGGAGATGGTGTGTGTGTATCTGAGTGTGAGAGAGAGTGTGTGAAGGAGATGGTGTGTGTGTATCTGAGTGTGAGAGAGAGTGTGTAAAGCAGACGGTGTGTGTGAGTGTGAGAGAGTGTGTGTGAAGGAGATGGTGTGTGTGTATCTGAGTGTGAGAGAGAGTGTGTGAAGGAGACGGTATGTGTGTGAGTGTGAGAGAGAGTGTGTAAAGGAGACGGTGTGTGTGTATCTGAGTGTGAGAGAGAGTGTGTGAAGGAGACGGTGTGTGTGTATCTGAGTGTGAGAGAGAGTGTGTGAAGGAGATGGTGTGTGTGTATCTGAGTGTGAGAGAGAGTGTGTGAAGGAGAGGGTGTGTGTGAGTGTGAGAGAGAGTGTGTGAAGGAGATGGTGTGTGTGTATCTGAGTGTGAGAGAGAGTGTGTGAACGAGACGGTGTGTGTGAGTGTGAGAGAGAGTGTGTAAAGGAGATGGTGTGTGTGTATCTGAATGTGAGAGAGAGTGTGTGAAGGAGATGGTGTGTGTGTATCTGAGTGTGAGAGAGAGTGTGTGAAGGAGACGGTGTGTGTGAGTGTGAGAGAGAGTGTGTGAAGGAGATGGTGTGTGTGTATCTGAGTGTGAGAGAGAGTGTGTGAAGGAGATGGTGTGTGTGAGTGTGAGAGAGAGTGTGTAAAGGAGATGGTGTGTGTGTATCTGAGTGTGAGAGAGAGTGTGTGAAGGAGACGGTGTGTGTGAGTGTGAGAGAGAGTGTGTGAAGGAGACGGTGTGTGTGAGTGTGAGAGAGAGTGTGTAAAGGAGATGGTGTGTGTGTATCTGAATGTGAGAGAGAGTGTGTGAAGGAGACGGTGTGTGTGAGTGTGAGAGAGAGTGTGTAAAGGAGATGGTGTGTGTGTATCTGAGTGTGAGAGAGAGTGTGTGAAGGAGACGGTGTGTGTGAGTGTGAGAGAGAGTGTGTGAAGGAGACGGTGTGTGTGAGTGTGAGAGAGAGTGTGTGAAGGAGACGGTGTGTGTGAGTGTGAGAGAGAGTGTGTAAAGGAGATGGTGTGTGTGTATCTGAGTGTGAGAGAGTGTGTAAAGGAGATGGTGTGTGTGTATCTGAGTGTGAGAGAGAGTGTGTGAAGGAGAGGGTGTGTGTGAGTGTGAGAGAGAGTGTGTAAAGGAGATGGTGTGTGTGTATCTGAGTGTGAGAGAGAGTGTGTGAAGGAGACGGTGTGTGTGAGTGTGAGACAGCGTGTGTAAAGGAGATGGTGTGTGTGTATCTGAGTGTGAGAGAGAGTGTGTGAAGGAGATGGTGTGTGTGAGTGTGAGAGAGAGTGTGTGAAGGAGATGGTGTGTGTGTATCTGAGTGTGAGAGAGAGTGTGTGAAGGAGATGGTGTGTGTGAGTGTGAGAGAGAGTGTGTGAAGGAGATGGTGTGTGTGAGTGTGAGAGAGAGTGTGTAAAGGAGATGGTGTGTGTGTATCTGAGTGTGAGAGAGTGTGTGAAGGAGACGGTGTGTGTGAGTGTGAGAGAGAGTGTGTAAAGGAGATGGTGTGTGTGTATCTGAGTGTGAGAGAGAGTGTGTGAAGGAGACGGTGTGTGTGAGTGTGAGAGAGAGTGTGTAAAGGAGACGGTGTGTGTGTATCTGAGTGTGAGAGAGTGTGTGAAGGAGAGGGTGTGTGTGAGTGTGAGAGAGAGTGTGTAAAGGAGATGGTGTGTGTGTTTCTGAGTGTGAGAGAGAGTGTGTGAAGGAGACGGTGTGTGTGAGTGTGAGAGAGAGTGTGTAAAGGAGATGGTGTGTGTGTATCTGAGTGTGAGAGAGAGTGTGTGAAGGAGATGGTGTGTGTGAGTGTGAGAGAGAGTGTGTAAAGGAGACGGTGTGTGTGTATCTGAGTGTGACAGAGTGTGTGAAGGAGATGGTGTGTGTGTATCTGAGTGTGAGAGAGAGTGTGTAAAGGAGACGGTGTGTGTGAGTGTGAGAGAGAGTGTGTAAAGGAGACGGTGTGTGTGTTTCTGAGTGTGAGAGAGTGTGTGAAGGAGATGGTGTGTGTGTATCTGAATGTGAGAGAGAGTGTGTAAAGGAGACGGTATGTGTGAGTGTGAGAGAGTGTGTAAAGGAGATGGTGTGTGTGTATCTGAGTGTGAGAGAGTGTGTAAAGGAGATGGTGTGTGTGTATCTGAGTGTGAGAGAGAGTGTGTGAAGGAGACGGTGTGTGTGAGTGTGAGAGAGAGTGTGTAAAGGAGATGGTGTGTGTGTATCTGAGTGTGAGAGAGAGTGTGTGAAGGAGAGGGTGTGTGTGAGTGTGAGAGAGAGTGTGTAAAGGAGATGGTGTGTGTGTATCTGAGTGTGAGAGAGAGTGTGTGAAGGAGACGGTGTGTGTGAGTGTGAGAGAGAGTGTGTAAAGGAGATGGTGTGTGTGTATCTGAGTGTGAGAGAGAGTGTGTGAAGCAGACGGTGTGTGTGTATCTGAGTGTGAGAGAGTGTGTGAAGAAGATGGTGTCTGTGTATCTGAGTGTGAGAGAGAGTGTGTAAAGGAGACGGTGTGTGTGAGTGTGAGAGAGAGTGTGTAAAGGAGATGGTGTGTGTGTATCTGAGTGAGAGAGAGTGTGTAAAGGAGATGGTGTGTGTGTATCTGAGTGTGAGAGAGAGTGTGTGAAGGAGACGGTGTGTGTGAGTGTGAGAGAGAGTGTGTAAAGGAGATGGTGTGTGTGTATCTGAGTGTGAGAGAGAGTGTGTGAAGGAGACGGTGTGTGTGAGTGTGAGAGAGAGTGTGTAAAGGAGACGGTGTGTGTGTTTCTGAGTGTGAGAGAGTGTGTGAAGGAGATGGTGTGTGTGTATCTGAATGTGGGAGAGAGTGTGTAAAGGAGACGGTGTGTGTGAGTGTGAGAGAGAGTGTGTAAAGGAGATGGTGTGTGTGTATCTGAGTGTGAGAGAGAGTGTGTGAAGGAGATGGTGTGTGTGTATCTCAATGTGAGAGAGAGTGTGTGAAGGAGATGGTATGTGTGAGTGTGAGAGAGAGTGTGTAAAGGAGATGGTGTGTGTGTATCTGAATGTGAGAGAGAGTGTGTGAAGGAGATGGTGTGTGTGTATCTGAGTGTGAGAGAGAGTGTGTGAAGGAGACGGTGTGTGT
>NC_092774.1:4583679-4602329 GCF_047496795.1 Chiloscyllium punctatum
GGAGGGGGTGTAGGGGCTGGAGGGGGTTACAGAGATAGGGAGGGGGTGTAGGGGCTGGAGGGGGTTACAGAGATAGGGAGGGGGTGTAGGGGCTGGAGGGGGTTACAGAGATAGGGAGGGGATGTAGGGGCTGGATGGGGTTACAGAGATAGGGAGGGGGTGTAGGGGCTGGAGGGGGTTACAGAGATAGGGAGGGGGTGTAGGGTTCAGAGGGGGTTACAGAGATAGGGAGGGGGTGTAGGGGCTGGAGGGGGTGACAGAGATAGGGAGGGGGTGTAGGGGCTGGAGGGGGTTACAGAGATAGGGAGGGGGTGTAGGGGCTGGAGGGAGTTACAGAGATAGGGAGGGGGTGTAGGGGCTGGAGGGGGTTACAGAGATAGGGAGGGGGTGTAGGGGAGGGAGGGGGTTACAGAGATAGGGAGGGGGTGTAAGGGATGGAGGGGGTTACAGAGATAGGGAGGGGGTGTAAGGGATGGAGGGGTTTACAGAGATACGGAGGGGGTGTAGGGGCTGGAGGGGGTTACAGAGATAGGGAGGGGGTGTCGGGGCTGGAGGGGGTTACAGAGATAGGGAGGGGGAGTAGGGGCTGGAGGGGGTTACAGAGATAGGGAGGGGGTGTAGGGGCCGGAGGGGGTTACAGAGATAGGGAGGGGGTGTAGGGGATGGAGGGGATTACAGAGATAGGGAGGGGGTGTAAGGGATGGAGGGGGTTACAGAGATAGGGAGGGGGTGTCGGGGCTGGAGGGGGTTACAGAGATAGGGAGGGGGAGTAGGGGCTGGAGGGGGTTACAGAGATAGGGAGGGGGTGTAGGGGCCGGAGGGGGTTACAGAGATAGGGAGGGGGTGTAGGGGCTGGAGGGGGTTACAGGGATAGGGAGGGGGTGTAGGGGCAGGGAGGGTGACAGAGATATTGGGGGGGGGGTGTAGTGGCTGGAGGGGGTTACAGAGATAGGGAGGGGGTGTAGGTGCTGGAGGGGATTACAGAGATAGGGAGGGGGTGTAGGGACTGGAGGGGGTTACAGAGATAGGGAGGGGGTGTCGGGGATGGAGGGGGTTACAGACATAGGGAGGTGGTGTAGGGGGTTACAGAGATAGGGAGGGGGTGTAAGGGCGGGAGGGGTGACATAGATAGGGAGGGGGTGTAAGAGATGGAGGGGGTTACAGGGATAGGAAGGGGGTGTAGGGGCCAGAGGGCTGACAGAGATAGGGAGGGGGTGTAGGGGCCGGAGCGGGTAACAGAGATAGGGAGGGGGTGTAGGGGCTGGAGGGGGTGACAGAAATAGGGAGGGGGCGTAGTGGCTGGAGGGGGTTACAGAGATAGGGAGGGGGTGTAGGGGCTGGAGGGAGTTACAGAGATAGGGAGGGGGTGTAGGGGCTGGAGGGGGTTACAGAGATAGGGAGGGGGCGTAGTGGCTGGAGGGGGTGACAGAAATGGGGAGGGGGTGTAGTGGCCAGAGGGGGTTACAGGGATAGGGAGGGGGTGTAGTGGCCAGAGGGGGTTACAGAGATAGGGAGGGGGTTTAGGGGCTGGAGGGGGTTACAGAGATAGGGAGGGGGTGTAGGGGATGGAGAGGGTTACAGAGATTGGGACGGGGTGTAGGGGCCGGAGGGGGTTACAGAGATAGGGAGGGGGTGTAGGGGCTGGAGGGGGTTACAGAGATAGGGAGGGGGTGTAGGGGATGGAGGGGGTTACAGAGATAGGGAGGGGGTGTAGGGGCCGGAGGGGGTTACAGAGATAGGGAGGGGGTGTAGGGGATGGAGGGGGTTACAGTGATAGGGAGGGGGTGTAGGGGATGGAGGGGGTTACAGAGATAGGGAGGGGGTGTAGGGGCTGGAGGGGGTTACAGAGATAGGGAGGGGGTGTAGGGGCTGGAGGGGGTTACAGAGATAGGGAGGGGGTGTCGGGGCTGGAGGGGGTTACAGAGATAGGGAGGGGGTGTAGGGGATGGAGGGGGTGACAGAGATAGGGAGGGGGTGTAGGGGCTGGAGGGGGTTACAGAGATAGGGAGGGGGTGTAGAGGCTAGAGGGGGTTACAGAGATAGGGAGGGGGTGTAGGGGGTTACAGAGATAGGGAGGGGGTGTAGGGGCTGGAGGGGGTTACAGAGATAGGGAGGGGGTGTAGGGTTCAGAGGGGGTTACAGAGATAGGGAGGGGGTGTAGGGGCTGGAGGGGGTGACAGAGATAGGGAGGGGGTGTAGGGGCTGGAGGGGGTTACAGAGATAGGGAGGGGGTGTAGGGGCTGGAGGGGGTTACAGAGATAGGGAGGGGGTGTAGGGGCTGGAGGGGGTTACAGAGATAGGGAGGGGGTGTAGGGGAGGGAGGGGGTTACAGAGATAGGGAGGGGGTGTAAGGGATGGAGGGGGTTACAGAGATAGGGAGGGGGTGTAAGGGATGGAGGGGGTTACAGAGATACGGAGGGGGTGTAAGGGATGGAGGGGGTTACAGAGATACGGAGGGGGTGTAGGGGCTGGAGGGGGTTACAGAGATAGGGAGGGGGTGTAGGGGCTGGAGGGGGTTACAGAGATAGGGAGGGGGAGTAGGGGCTGGAGGGGGTTACAGAGATAGGGAGGGGGTGTAGGGGCCGGAGGGGGTTACAGAGATAGGGAGGGGGTGTAGGGGATGGAGGGGATTACAGAGATAGGGAGGGGGTGTAGGGGGTTACAGGGATAGCGAGGGGGTGTAGGGGCAGGGAGGGTGACAGAGATATTGGGGGGGGGGGTGTAGTGGCTGGAGGGGGTTACAGAGATAGGGAGGGGGTGTAGGGACTGGAGGGGGTTACAGAGATAGGGAGGGGGTGTAGGGGATGGAGGGGGTTACAGACATAGGGAGGTGGTGTAGGGGGTTACAGAGATAGGGAGGGGGTGTAAGGGCGGGAGGGGTGACATAGATAGGGAGGGGGTGACAGAGATAGGGAGGGGGTGTAAGAGATGGAGGGGGTTACAGGGATAGGAAGGGGGCGTAGGGGCCAGAGGGCTGACAGAGATAGGGAGGGGGTGTAGGGGCCGGAGCGGGTAACAGAGATAGGGAGGGGGCGTAGTGGCTGGAGGGGGTGACAGAAATGGGGAGGGGGTGTAGTGGCCGGAGGGGGTTACAGGGATAGGGAGGGGGTGTAGTGGCCAGAGGGGGTTACAGAGATAGGGAGGGGGTTTAGGGGCTGGAGGGGGTTACAGAGATAGGGAGGGGGTGTAGGGGATGGAGGGGGTTACAGAGATAGGGAGGGGGTTTAGGGGCTGGAGGGGATGACAGAGATAGGGAGAGGGTGTAGGGGCCGGAGGGGGTTACAGAGATAGGGAGGGGGTGTAGGGGCCGGAGGGGGTTACAGAGATAGGGAGGGGGAGTAGGGGATGGAGGGGGTTACAGAGATAGGGAGGGGGTGTAGGGGCCGGAGGGGGTTACAGAGATAGGGAGGGGGTGTAGGGGATGGAGGGGGTTACAGAGATAGGGAGGGGCTGTCGGGGCTGGAGGGGGTTACAGAGATAGGGAGGGGTTGTAGGGGATGGAGGGGTTACAGAGATAGGGAGGGGGTGTAGAGGCTAGAGGGGGTTACAGAGATAGGGAGGGGGTGTAGGGGGTTACAGAGATAGGGAGGGGGTGTAGGGGCTGGAGGGGGTGACAGAGATAGGGAGGGGGTGTAGGGGATGGAGGGGGTTACAGAGATAGGGAGGGGGTGTAGAGGTTGGAGGGGGTTACAGAGATAGGGAGTGGTTGTAGGGGATGGAGGGGTTACAGAGATAGGGAGGGGGTGTAGGGGGTTACAGAGATAGGGAGGGGGTGTAGGGGCTGGAGGGGGTGACAGAGATAGGGAGGGGGTGTAGGGGCTAGAGGGGGTTACAGAGATAGGGAGGGGGTGTAGGGGGTTACAAAGATAGGGAGGGGGTGTAGGGGCTGGAGGGGGTGACAGAGATAGGGAGGGGGTGTAGGGGCTGGAGGGGGTGACAGAGATAGGGAGGGGGTGTAGGGGCTAGAGGGGGTTACAGAGATAGGGAGGGGGTGTAGGGGCTGGAGGGGGTGACAGAGATAGGCAGGGGGTGTAGGGGAGGGAGGGGGTTACAGAGTTAGGGAGAGGGTGTAGGGGATGGAGGGGATTACAGAGATAGGGAGAGGGTGTAGGGGCCAGAGGGGGTTAGAGAGATAGGGAGGGGGTGTAGGGGAGGGAGGGGGTTACAGAGATAGGGAGGGGGTGTAGGGGCTGGAGGGGGTTACAGAGATAGGGAGGGGGTGTAGGGGCTGGAGGGGGTTACAGAGATAGGGAGGGGGTGTAGGGGCTGGAGGGGGTTACAGAGATAGGTAGGGGGGTGTAGGGGGTTACAGAGATAGGGAGGGGGATGTAGGGGCTGGAGGGGGATACAGAGATAGGGAGGGGGTGTAGGGGCCAGAGGGGGTTACAGAGATAGGGAGGGGTTGTAGGGGATGGAGGGGTTACAGAGATAGGGAGGGGGTGTAGGGGATGGAGGGGGTGACAGAGATAGGGAGGGAGTGTAGGGGCCAGAGGGGGTTACAGAGATAGGGAGGGTGAGTAGGGGGTTACAGAGATAGGGAGGGGGTGTAGGGGCTGGAGGGGGTGACAGAGATAGGGAGAGGGTGTAGGGGCTAGAGGGGGTTACAGAGATATGGAGGGGGTGTAGGGGCTGGAGGGGGATACAGAGATAGGGAGGGGGTGTAGGAGCTGGAGGGGGTGACAGAGATAGGGAGGGGGGTGTAAGGGAGGGAGGGGGTTACAGAGATAGGGAGGGGGTGTAGTGTATGGAGGGGGTTACTGAGATAGGAAGGGGGTTTTGGGGCCGGAGGGGGTTACAGAGATAGGGAAGGGAGTGTAGGGGATGGAGGGGGTTACAGAGATAGGGAGGGGGTGTAGAGGGTGACAGAGATAGGGAGGGGGTGTAGGGGTCGGAGGGGGTTACAGAGATAGGGAGGGGGTGTCGGGGCTGGAGGGGGTGACAGAGATAGGGAGGGTGTAGGGGAGGGAGGGGGTTACAGAGATAGGGAGGGGGTGTAGGGGCTGGAGGTGGTTACAGAGATAGGGAGGGGGTGTAGGGGGTTACAGAGATAGGGAGAGGGTGTAGGGGCTGGAGGGGGTTACAGAGATAGGGAGGGGGTGTAGGGGCTGGAGGGGATTACAGAGATAGGGAGGGGGAGTAGGGGCTGGAGGGGGTTAGAGAGATAGGGAGGGGGTGTAGGGGGTTACAGAGATAGGGAGGGGGTGTAGGGGGGTTACAGAGATAGGGAGGGGGTGTAGGGGATGGAGGGGGTTACAGAGATAGGGAGGGGGTGGAGGGGATGGAGGGGGTTAGAGCGATAGGGAGGGGGTGTAGGGGGTTACAGAGATAGGGAGGGAGTGTAGGGGTGGAGGGGGTTACTGAGTTAGGGAGGGGGTGGAGGGGGTTACTGAGGTAGGGATGGGGTGTAGGGGCTGGAGGGGGTTACAGAGATAGGGAGGGGGTGTAGGGGCTGGAGGGGGTTACAGAGATAGGGAGGGGGTGTAGGGGCTGGAGGGGGTTACAGAGATAGGGAGGGGGTGTAGGGGGTTACAGAGATAGGGAGGGGGTGTAGGGGGTTACAGAGATAGGGAGGGGGTGTAGGGGCTGGAGGGGGTTACAGAGATAGGGAGGGGTTGTAGAGGAGGGAGGGGGTTACAGAGATAGGGAGGGGGGTGTAGGGGGTTACAGAGATAGGGAGGGGGATGTAGGGGCTGGAGGGGGATACAGAGATAGGGAGGGAGTGTAGGGGCCGGAGGGGGTTACAGAGATAGGGAGGGGGTGTAGAGGATGGAGGGGGTGCCATTGATCGCCAAGCATTTGAACTGAACACTAAGATGTGGGATCTGTCCTTTCGGTGTAAGTCTGTGCAGAGCAGAAGCAGCCAAGAGCTGAGGTCGGCAGAGACAGAGCGTTGGAACAGACCGCACACCTTTCCGAGTCTGATAGGTTCCTGAAGCTCCGCAAAGCGGTGACCCACACCACCCCCTGCATGGGCGCGCAGACATGACTCCCTCTCGCCCCTCACCCATCCCACTCTGGAAACTACCCTCTCCCAGCAGAGGACCTCCCACCTCCCAGCGCACCTCCTTCACTCAGTGTCACCTCTCCCACACGAGGTCGGGGGAGAGAGAGAGAGAGATGGGGGACAAAGGGAAAAGCAGCCTCTCCCCCTGTCAAGTCCACCCCCTCCCCTCCACCCCCAGCCCTCAGAAACTTGTCTGTGTCAAACCAGTCACCTCTCATCCTTCGAAACCCTCAACCGATCCATGTCCCAAGCGACACGCCCTCTCCCTCATCCCTCCATCCCCCAGGACGGGCTGAGTGAGTGTTCTCTCTGGACTGGCTCCGATATCCGGTCTATCCCTGCTTGGATACGGGGCCCCCCGTGAATCCATTCACGGTGTTCCAGCTCGGCTCTGGTTCATTTTAAGGAAACCTTCCCTGTTTTTTATCGCCCAGTCCCTTGGGGAAATCACTCACAGCATCTACTGCAATGGACGTGGTGAAACTTGAAAAGGGGTTCAGAAAAGATTTACCAGGATGTTGGAGGGTCTGAGCTACAGGGAGAGGCTGAACAGGCTGGGGCTGTTTTCCCTGGAGTGTCGGGGGCTGAGGGGCGACCTTATAGAGGCTTATAACATCATGAGGGGGCAGGGAGAGGGTAAATAGGCAAAGTCTTTTCCCCCTGAGGTGGGGGAGTCCAGAACTAGAGGGGCGTAGGTTAGAGGTGAGAGGGGAAAGGGGCAATGTTTTCCCCCAGAGGGTGGTACGTGCGTGTGTGGAATGAGCTGCCAGAGGAAGTGGGTGGAGGCTGGGACAAGGACAGCATTGAAAAGGCATCGGGATGGGGACAGGGAGAGGAAGGGGATTGGAGGGAGATGGGCCAACCTCCAACCTTCACCCCGATAGGAGAGGTTGTAGGAAAAAACATTGCCAGGGTGGGATGGGTCTTTGAGAATGCTTGCGGCCTTTCCTTGGCAGCGGGGCCTGGGAGGTGGATTCTATAGATGGGAGATTGGGCCTTTGTGATTGTCTGGGCCGAGTTCACCACTCTCTGTAACCGTCTCCAGTTTTGAATGGTACAGTTGCCATACCAGGTCGTGAGACATCCAGACAGAGTGCTCTCAATGGCGCACCTATGAAAGTTGGCGAGGGGATTCACCGCCATGCCCAAATTTCCTCAGCTGCCCGAGGAAGTAGAGACGTTGCTGGGCCTTTGTAACCAGTGCGTCCACGTGAAGAGTCCAAGAGAGCTTGTTGTGGATGACCACTCCCAGGAGTTTGACACCATCTACTCGTTGCACCTCTGCGCTGCGAATGTGTAGGCTAACGTGTGGCGTCCCCTGGCTGCACATTCCACCCTCTGTGTGTGAACCAGTGGCGTCCTTTCGGATCCGATTTGGTTTGACGGTGGAGAACTCAGTCCGAAGTCCGGGAAGCCGTACCGTGCCTAGCCTGAAGAGGCGATGTTGTTCCTGCACTGCGGTTGCCTGGCGCGTTGCAGGGTCGGCCTTAGGACAGACCCGTGAACAGGACGCTCTGGTAAAACGGCCGCCCACGGGGTAAACGCGGGACTGCACGCGAAACGGTCGCCCAGTCTGCGCTTGGTCTCTCCAGCTGGGGGGGAGTAGGCTGCAGCGAGTATCTGGCGACAGGATTGGAGGAGGGAACAGGCGAAATGATGCATCCCCCCCACCCCACCCCCCCCGCCAGGAAAGACTGCGCGTAGGCCCGTGGACGGTGAGCAGGGAGAAGGTGACTGGGCAGATGGTGTGGTGACGGGGGAAGGTGCTGTGGGGGTTGGTGTTGGTGGTCGGGAGTGAGCCGGGGTACCTCCGAGGGGAACGGTCCCTGAGAAACACAGACAGGGGGAGTGAGGGGGGGGTGGGGGGGGGAAGATGGACAGGACGTTGGTTAGGCCGCTGTTGGAATATTGCGTGCAGTTCTGGGCTCCTTCCTGTTGGAAAGATGTTGTGAAACTTGAAAGGGTTCAGAAAAGATTTACCAGGATTTTGGAGGGTTTGAGCTATAGAGAGAGGCTGAACAGGCTGGGGCTGTTTTCCCTGGAGTGTTGGAGACTGAGGGGTGACCTTATAGAGGTTTATAAAATCATGAGGGGGGCATCGATAGGATAAATAGGCAAAGTCTTTTCCCTGGGGTGGGGGAGTCCAGAACTAGAGGGGCGTAGGTTTAAGGTGAGTGGGAAAAGATATAAAAGAGACCTAAGGGGCAACCTTTTCACGCAGAGGGTGGTACGTGTATGGAATGAGCTGCCAGAGGATGTGGTGAAGGCTGGTACAATTACAACATTTAAGAGTCGTTTGGATGGGTATATGAACAGGAAGGGTTTGGAGGGATGTGGGCCAGGTGCTGGCAGGTGGGACTAGATTGGGTTGGGATATCTGGGTCAGCATGGACGGGTTGGACCGAAGGGTCTGTTTCCGTGCTGTACATCTCTATGACTCTAATTCAATTCAATTCAGGAAGTGGTGGAGGCTGGTACAATGACAGCATCTAAAAGGCATCTGGGTGGGGACAGGAATAGGAAGGGATTAGAGGGATATGGGCCAAGTGCTGGCAAATGGGACTGGATTAGGGTTAGGGATATCTGGGTCGGCCTGGACGAGTTGGGCCGAAGGGTCTGTTTCCGTGCTGCACATCTCTATAACTCTAAAAGGTGAATATTTCTTTTCGCTTATGGTGCCCTCTCCCCAACCCACCCTTGCCATTCCTGGTCAGTCTGACAGGTCGACATACCCGCTGCCAATTCCTGACGAATGACTTTCATACTCCTCAGATGCTGCCTGACCCTACTCTGTACCTTTCCAGCAACGCTCTAATCCAGACTCTGATCTCTGGCATCTGCAGACCTCACTTTCGCCTCTACCTATTGCTCTGAAATGCTCACATTCCCATCACTGGGAAACCAACACCCTACACCCTGGTAATAGCACCCCGGCCCATATCCCTCCAAAACCCTTCCTATTCATATACCCATCCAAATGCCTCTTAAGTGTTGCAATTGTCCCAGCCTCCACCACATCCTCTGGCAGCTCATTCCACCCACGTACCGCCCGCTGTTAAACAATTAGCAGAGTTTCTCTGTCGCTAATCACGCCACCCTGTCAGCCAGTCCTGTCAGCAACGCCACATTCAGCCTTTCATTCTGTTCGAGAGCAGCTTTGTTCTCTCTCGCTCTTGGAGATGCCCGGTGTTGGACGGGGACGGACAAAGTTAAAACTCACACAACACCAGGTTATAGTCCAACAGGTTTAATTGGAAGCATACTAGCTTTCGGAGCGGTGCTCCTTCATCAGGTGATAGTGGAGGGCTCGATCGTAACACAGAATTTATAGCAAAAATTTACAGTGTGATGTAACTGAAATTATACATTGAAAAAATTGATTGTCTGTTAAGCCTTTCATCTGTTAGAATACAGTGATAGTTTCACTTCTTTCATGTGTAAATCACAAAACCTTTTTTTAAAAGTTGCATTCTCGGGTTAGCTGTTAACAATGGTGGTAGTTAGACAATATGTTGAAGGTGTTGGCCCCCTGTGTTCTCTGTCTATGCCATGATGTTTAAATTGTAGTCCTCACAACCGTACACATCCTGCTTGTGACTCTCTCAGCCTCCACCTCTTCTGCCTGAGCTCCTAAACCAGTGATCTGTCCGTGTCCATCCCCACCTCTCACTCTCCCCTCCTTCCCTCACACTGATACACATACTGCCGTATTTACCAGTCAGCCCTGGGAGTTGAAAACGCCCCCAGGCCTGTCGGCCTTCCCTGTTTACTTTGCTTTGACTCGGTAACCTGCAATCTAAAAGGGCGTGGTGCGGAAACATCCGATGGGAAAACTCGCTGGGATCGGGCTGAAACAGTCCTCCTTTCTCGAAACGGGGACAAACTCGTCATTAAGCTCTGGCCTCGCCCCCTGGCTCATTTTAGGAAGCCTGGTCAGCTGACTGCTCCGAAAGTTCTATCCGATTGTTACGTGTGTGTCTCAGGGTTCTATTGGATTGTTACATTGTCTCCGGATTCGATTCCATTGTTACCTTGTGTCTCAGGGTTCTATTGGATTGTTACATTGTCTCCGGATTCGATTCCATTGTTACCTTGTGTCTCAGGGTTCTATTGGATTGTTACATTGTCTCCGGATTCGATTCGATTGTTACCTTGTGTCTCAGGGTTCTATTGGATTGTTACATTGTGTCTCAGGGGTTCTATTCGGTTGTTACATTGTGACTCGGGCTTCGATTCGATTGTTACGTCCTGTCTCAGAGTTCCAAGCCGCTCCAATCCCCGGGGAGACCCCGGCATCAAAGAATGGAAGAGGATGCCGCCGACCAAGCGTAAGTTGCAAACTCCCGGTCGAGTGTCTTCCGCCTTGCTCTTTCCAGTTCCGGAGCAAAGCCGGCTCCTGAAGTCCACTGATGGTCCTCTGCACCCTCCCTGGCCCTTCCAATCACATTTCATTCATCACTTTCCACACCCCCCCCCCCAAAAAAAAAACACACACACATACAACCCTCCTACAACCAGCTTTGCACCCCCACCTCCTTCCCCCTCTCCCACCTCCAAATGCAGCTGAGTCTCCCATTCTCCCTGCTCCAAATCGGGGATAGTTGCTTTAATTTGGGAAATAGTTCATGTAGCACCTTTGTGCACAAAAGGGAAAGCAAGCCGGTTGATATCTGTCACGGGGGGAGTGGCAGAACTTTCAGAAGTTGTTAGACCGGAATGACAAGGGCTCTTGGACAGGTTCAAGATGATCAGGCAGATTCAATCCGGTTTTGTAAAAGTGAAAATCTATCTCGTTGATTCATTAAAATCTTTTTTGAGGGAAGAACTTGCCTTTTCGATAAAGGGGAGCCGGTCCACCTTCATGTGTTTAGATCTCCCTACGACCGGGTGACTTTCTGAAAGGCCCACAGTGTGTGGGGGTGGATATCATGTCGGTATGGATTGAAGTTTGGCAAAACAGGAAGCAGAGAGTGGGTCCTTCAGCTCGGCGGGCCAAGACATTTAAAAACAGGAGGGGGTCCCCATTTAAAAGCGAGATTCCCCCTTCCTCAAACGAAAAGGGCGGAATATTTCAGAGGAAATAGACTGTCAATGACTTGGGGGGGGGGGGTATAGGAATACAGAGCTGAGGTTAAATTACGGCGGTCTGATGAAACGGGGAAAGCAGGAATGACAGACCGAGTGGCCGACTCTTGTCCCTTTTTTTTGGACATCTACTTTAATTGAGCCCAGTTCCTGTTATATTTCCACTGGGGTCTCATCAGTAATTAACTGTTGACTTGCTGTTCAGGTCAATTTCTTGTCAGTTTGGAATGTGGGTTTTTTTTTTGGGGGGGAGCTAAATTCTTCCTGAAATAGTTCCCCAGTTGAGCAGTTTCTGTTCCCTTTCCCTTCTGCCACTTCCCCTCCAGCTGTTTTAGCCCCTCTGTCTGTGTGTGTTTCAGTTTGAGTGGGTATATTTCCAAATTAGGTTTGTGGTCACACAGAGTCAGACTCTGCGGAAACAGACCCTTTAGTTCAATCAGTCCCTGCTCAACATAATCCCAAACTCAACTAGTCCCACCTGGCTACTCCTATCACTCCAAACCTTTCTGATTTGATCAGATTCCAGGATGGTACGGACCAGGCCCTTCGGCCCAACAAGTCCACACCAACCCTCCAAAGAGTAACCCACCCAGACCCATTTCCCCTACCCTTTATTTACCCCTGATTAATGCACCTGACACTGTGGGTAATCTAGCACGGCCAATCCACCCAAACCTGCACATCCCTGGGCACTATGGGTAATCTAGCACGGCCAATCCACCCAAACCTGCACATCCCTGGGCACTATGGGTAATCTAGCACAGCCAATCCACCCTAATCTGTACATCCCTGGGCACTATGGGAAATTTAGCACGGCCAATCCACCCTAACCTGCACATCCCTGGGCACTATGGGTAATTTAGCAGGGCCAATCCACCCTAACCTGCACATCCCTGGGCACTATGGGTAATGTAGCAGGGCCAATCCACCCTAACCTGCACATCCCTGGGCACTATGGGTAATGTAGCAGGGCCAATTCACCCTAACCTGCACATCCCTGGGCACTGTGGGTAATTTACCATGGCCAATCCACCCTAACCTGCGCATCCCTGGGCACTACGGGTAATTTAGCACGGCCAATCCACCCTAACCTGCACATCCCTGGGCACTATGGGTAATTTAGCACGGCCAATCCACTCTAACCTGCACATCCCTGGGCACTATGGGTAATCTAGCACAGCCAATCCACCCTAACCTGCACATCCCTGGGCACTATGGGTAATTTAGCAGGGCCAATCCACCCTAACCTGCACATCCCTGGGCACTATGGGTAATGTAGCAGGGCCAATCCACCCTAACCTGCACATCCCTGGGTACTATGGGTAATTTAGCATAGCCAATCCACCCTAACCTGCACATCCCTGGGCACTGTGGGTAATTTAGCATGGTCAATCCACACTACACTTCACATCCCGGGACACTATGGGTAATTTAGCACGGCCAATCCACCCTAACCTGCACATCCCTGGGCACTATGGGTAATTTAGCATGGCCAGTCCACCCGAACCTGCACATCCCTGGCAACTATGGGTAATATAGCACGGCCAATCCACCCTAACCTGCACATCCCTGGGCACTATGGGTAATTTAGCATGGCCAATCCACCCTAACCTGCACATCCCTGGGAACTGTGGGTAATTTAGCATGGCCAATCCACCCTAACCTGTACACCTTTGGACTCTGGGAGGAAACCGGAGCACCCGGAGGAAACCCCACACAGTCACGGGGGCGGGGAGGGGGGAGAATGTTCAAACTCCACACAGACAGTTGCCCGAGGCTGGAATCGAACCCAGGTCCCTGGCAGCTGTGAGGCAGCGGCGCTAACCCACTGTGGTGCCCCTCATCCAAACGTCGCTGTAACTCTTCCCACACCCACCACATCCTCAGGCAGTTCATTTCCACACACGAACCACTCTCTGTGCGAGAAGAGCTGACTGCCCACCCCCCCCCCCCCCATGTCCGACTTTCTCCACTTACATTAAAAATATGCCCTCTCGTTTTGAACGCCCCCACCCCCCCCACACACAATCCAGGGGGAAAGGCCACCTATCATTCACCTTACCTATGCCCCGAATGATGTTATAATGTCTCTAGAAGGTCACCCCTCAACCTCTAACACTCCAGGGTAAACAGCCTCATTTTACATGGCAAATCTTCCATCCCTGGCAGCAACCTGGGAAATCTCTTCTGAATCCTCTCCAGTAAGGTACAGAAGCTTCAACACATGCACCAGCCGGTTTCCAAACACTTCCGACCCGACTGTTGTTACAATACTGAATGGACTCTCAAACTGTAGACATTCTCCTGTACCTGTGTTTATGTTTTTGCCAGTTTACCTGTTATTTACTTCTCTACGTTACTTAATTCTGTGATCTTGCCCACAAGACAAAACATTTCCCTGTGACAGTGAATTCAATTCAGTTTAATGATTCCCTTCCTGTAACAAGGGAGACCGGAACGGGATACAGTATCCCAGACGAGGCCTCACCAATGTCCTGTACAACCCCAATGGGACGTCCCCAACTCCCAGGATACAAAGGGTCTGAGCGATGAAGGGAAGTGTGGCTCAACGCCTTCTTAACCCTCTCCCCGTCTCCCAGTGACACAAACTTCAAAGGATGGTGTCCCTGAGCCCCTAAGTCCCCCTGTTCTCCAACATCTCACCCCCCCTCCCCGTCTCCCAGTGACACAACCTTCAAAGGATGGTGTCCCTGAGCCCCTAGGTCCCTCTGTTCTCCAACACCTCACCCCCCGATTCGGATAAACGCGAGGTGTCACTTTTTGGGAAAAACGCACAAGGGCAGGACTTATCCTGTTCATGGTCAGGCCCTGGGTCGGTGTTGGAGAACAGGGGGACCTAGGGGCTCAGGGACACCATCCTTTGAAGGTTGTGTCACTGGGAGACGGGGAGGGGGGGGTGAGGTGTTGGAGAACAGGGGGACCTAGGGGCTCAGGGACCCCATCCTTTGAAGGTTGTGTCACTGGGAGACGGGGAGGGGGGTGGTGAGGTGTTGGAGAACAGGGGGACCTAGGGGCTCAGGGACACCATCCTTTGAAGGTTGTGTCACAGGGAGACGGGGAGGGGGGGGTGAGGTGTTGGAGAACAGGGGGACCTAGGGGCTCAGGGACACCATCCTTTGAAGGTTGTGTCACTGGGAGACGGGGAGGGGTGGGGTGAGGTGTTGGAGAACAGGGGGACCTAGGGGCTCAGGGACACCATCCTTTGAAGGTTGTGTCACTGGGAGACGGGGAGGGGGGGGGTGAGGTGTTGGAGAACAGGGGGACCTAGGGGCTCAGGGACCCCATCCTTTGAAGGTCCTGTCACTGGGAGACGGGGAGGGGGGTGAGGTGTTGGAGAACAGGGGGACCTAGGGGCTCAGGGACACCATCCTTTGAAGGTTGTGTCACTGGGAGACGGGGAGGGGGGGTGAGGTGTTGGAGAACAGGGGGGACCTAGGGGCTCAGGGACACCATCCTTTGAAGGTTGTGTCACTGGGAGACGGGGAGGGGGGTTAAGAAGGCGTTGAGCCACACTTCCCTTCATCGCTCAGACCCTTTGTGTCCCAGGAGTTGGGGGACGTCCCGTTGGGGTTGTACAGGACATTGGTGAGGCCTCGTCTGGGATACTGTGTCCCATTCTGCTGTGGAGGGCAAGTCACTGAGTGTGTTTGAGAGACAGAGAGAGAGAGAGGGAAATTCTTGATCAGTGAGGGGAGTTGATCAGTTACTGGGGAGACAGCAGGAGGATGGGGTTCAGAAACATCTCGGCCATGATCAAGCTGAGGAGCTGAGTTGATGGGCTGAGCGACCCCATTCTGCTCCTTTTATCATGCGGTCTCTCCCCCACTTTAATGGCCGTCCTCGGCCTGGGGTGACTTGCATCAGCTGATCAGCATCAGAGGCATCACAGATTCACCTAATCCAGCTCTGGACGGGGTGACAGAGATGGGGAGGGGATGTAGGGGGTGACAGATGGGGAGGGGGTGACAGAGATGGGGAGGGGGTGTAGGGGGTGACAGAGATGGGGAGGGGGTGTAGGGGGTGACAGAGATAGGGAGGGCATGTAGGGGGTGACAGAGATGGGGAGGGGGTGGAGGGGGTGACAGAGATGGGGAGGGGGTGGAGGGGGTGACAGATGGGGAGGGGGTGTAGGGGGTGACAGAGATGGGGAGGGGGTGTAGGGGGTGACAGATGGGGAGGGGGTGTAGGGGGTGACAGATGGGGAGGGGGTGTAGGGGGTGACAGAGATGGGGAGGGGGTGTAGGGGGTGACAGATGGGGGGGGATGTAGGGGGTGACAGAGATGGGGAGGGGGTGTAGGGGGTGACAGATGGGGAGGGGGTGTAGGGGGTGACAGAGATGGGGAGGGGGTGTAGGGGGTGACAGAGATAGGGAGGGGGTGTAGGGGGTGTAGGGGGTGACAGAGATAGGGAGGGCATGTAGGGGCGGGAGGGGGTGACAGTGATAGGGAGGGGGTGTGGGGCCGCGGGGTGACCGGGACAGGGAGGGGGTGTAGGGGACAGGGCGGAGGTGGGGAGGGGATGTCAGGGTTGACAGAGAGTGACGTACACCTTGCTCTCTCTCTCTCTCTCTCTCTCTCTCTGTGCTAGGAGCCCCGGTTGGTTTTCCAGTTGGATCCCCTCCTGGTGTCCGACCTCCATGGCCCACCTGAAGGCTGTCGAGGGGCGCATCCTGTCAGGTAAGGCTGCCTGCCCCTTCTCCCACCCCCACCACACCCCCTGGCCTGTCGCTACAACAACAACTCACATTGGCATAGCGCCACTCTTGGGGAGCCGGGAAACTCCCAAGACCGGGCGTGTGGGGTTCGAACTAGCACCTTCCCCCCACCCCCAATCTCTGCTTCAGGGGCTCTTCAGACCCTGAACATGGGCGCTAGTCTAAATACCAAACCCACTCCCACCCCCCCCCTCCCCCGCACCCCTCCAAATAACCCCCCAAACCTGAAAAGATCACTTTAACTGACAAAAGGGTGCGTGGATTTAGGGGGAGAGGGGAAAGGGAGCTGAGGGGTAACCTTTTCCCCCAGAGGGGGAAGGGATTGAGAGGGGCCAAGTGCTGGCAAACGGGGACTAGATTAGGATCGGGATATCTGGGTCAGCACGGACAGGTTGGGCCGAAGGGTCTGTTTCCGTGCTGCAACATTCTCCGTGACTCTGTCTCGGGTGGCGGGGGGGGGTTGGGAGAGCTGTCTCACAGACAACGTCCCAGAGACCACCCTCACCCTCCCCTGGATCTGTGCTGGCTTCGCGGACCCAGTAGGAGGTGGGGAGGGGGGGGAGTGGGGGCAGTCTGCACGGAATTGCCCCAAGAGTCCTCACCGTTGGACTCCGCACCGCCCCCCTACCCCTCCCACGGTTAACCACGGGCAAGGAAACACCCCCACAGCGCGCACCGTCCTCTTTTGGCTGGTGAATAGGTACAGCACCACGTGGGATAACGCTTAATGGAAAGTGCTGAGGGGATAGGAGAGGGGTGGCAGGACAGGCAGAATGGACTCTGGGGGCGGGGAGGTTTCAGTGCCCACCGTCAAGGGGCACCTCCATGGTAGTACCACCAGACGGAGCTGAACTGGTCCGAACCGGGCAGGGCTGGCAGGTGGCTAGGGAGCCACCGAGACGGAACAGCCTAACCCCCCCCCCCAACCCTCCTGCAGATGCACCACTCTATGACCGTCCTCGGCTACATTCGCCCCTCCCCTGAGCTCCTGAAGCGGGCCGTGACCAAACGCAGCAAGATCCGGACGGTATCCAGGCTGGGGCTGGCAGTGGGCAAGGAACGTTCATGCCCCCCCCCACCCACACCACCCCCTTCCCCCCCCCCCCCCCCCCCCCACCACCCGCCACCAATGCCAGGCAATGCCCATTTCCAATTAGAGAGAATCTAACCATCGCCCCCCTTGACGTTCAATGGCGTTCCCATCACAGAATCCCCCCTCCCCCCACTATCACCATCCTGGGGGTTCCCATTGAGAGAGAATCTAACCATCGCCCCCTTGACGTTCAATGGCGTTCCCATCACTGAATCCCCCTCCCCCCCCCCCCACTATCACCATCCTGGGGGTTCCCATTGAGAGAGAATCTAACCATCGCCCCCTTGACGTTCAATGGCGTTCCCATCACTGAATCCCCCCTCCCCCCACTATCACCATCCTGGGGGTTCCCATTGAGAGAGAATCTAACCATCGCCCCCTTGACGTTCAATGGCGTTCCCATCACTGAATCCCCCCTCCCCCCACTATCACCATCCTGGGGGTTCCCATTGAGAGAGAATCTAACCATCGCCCCCTTGACGTTCAATGGCGTTCCCATCACTGAATCCCCCTCCCCCCCCCCCCCACTATCACCATCCTGGGGGTTCCCATTGAGAGAGAATCTAACCATCGCCCCCTTGACGTTCAATGGCGTTCCCATCACTGAATCCCCCCTCCCCCCACTATCACCATCCTGGGGGTTCCCATTGAGAGAGAATCTAACCATCGCCCCCTTGACGTTCAATGGCGTTCCCATCACAGAATCCCCCCTCCCCCCACTATCACCATCCTGGGGGTTCCCATTGAGAGAGAATCTAACCATCGCCCCCTTGACGTTCAATGGCGTTCCCATCACTGAATCCCCCCTCCCCCCCACTATCACCATCCTGGGGGTTCCCATTGAGAGAGAATCTAACCATCGCCCCCTTGACGTTCAATGGTGTTACCATCACTGAATCCCCCCCTCCCCCCGCACTATCACCATCCTGGGGGTTCCCATTGAGAGAGAATCTAACCATCACCCCCTTGATGTTCAATGGCGTTCCCATCACTGAATCCCCCCTCCCCCCCACTATCACCATCCTAGGGGTTACCGTTAACCCGAAACTGACCTGGACCCAGCCCCATATAAACCCAGCGACTACAGGAGCAGGTCAGAGGCTGGGAATCCTGCAGCGAGTCACTCCCCTCCTGACTTCGTCCCCAAAGCCCATCCAGGGGAACTTGCAAGGGGGCTGGTGTCCCCGTGTATCTGCCCCCCCCCTTGTCCCTCAGGAGGGGGGGGGGGCTTGGGAAGGTGCTGTCTCAGGAGCCTCGGGGAGTTCCTGCAGGGTGTCTTGTAGATGGGACACACTGCAGCTACTGAGGGTCAGGGGGGTGCAGGGAGGGAGGGAGGGGGTGTCGGTGGGTGTGGGGCCAATCGAGCCGGGGGGGGGACTGCTTTGTCCCTGGACGGTGTCGAGTTTCCCCAAGTGTTGTCGGAGCTGCCCCCCTCCCCCCGTCCAGGGGAAAGTGGGGAGTATTCCCTCACCCTCCTGACTTGGGCCTTGTCGATGGTGGGACAGGGCTTTGGGGGGAGACTCAGGAGGGGAGTGACTCGCTGCAGGATTCCCAGCCTCTGACCTGGATAGAGCGAGGGCCACTTGGGATTTGAAAACTGTCAGATCAGGATCGGCGCTGGCTTGGGGTGATGTTTGAGTGGGAGTTGGCGGGAGGGTTTCTTGGGGACGTTTGACCACGGGAGGCATCACGCAGGGCTCTGTAGTAGGAGTTGGAAGAGACGAAGACAGAT
>NC_092774.1:4602429-4617429 GCF_047496795.1 Chiloscyllium punctatum
AGGGAGGAATGAGAGAGAGATGGGGGGGGGTGGAGAGAGGGAGGATAGTGAGATCAGGGGACAGGAGGGGGATAGTGGGGAAAAGGGGGAGTGGGAGGGGGTGGATAAGGGGGAAGGAGGGTGGAGAGACAGTGAAATCCAGACCGTTCTTATATTCACATTCCCCAAAGTCTACCTTGGCCAGATTCCAGCCCCTGGATATGACCACGTCCCGCTGATTAATATCCGAGCCACGATACACTCCCGAGATCCAGGGGCGGAACGAGACCTATCGGCCCATCGAGTCTGCCCCAGTCTCCCGCCTTCCTCCCCTGCCCCTCGTTCCCCTCCAGGTCAGGAACCGATCCATCTCCGTCTGGAACCACGCAACCACATCCTGGGGAATTCCCGGGCAGTTTGTCATCAACCCGATCTGTCTTCGTCTCTTCCAACTCCTACTACAGAGCCCTGCGTGATGCCTCCCGTGGTCAAACGTCCCCCAAGAAACCCTCCCGCCAACTCCCACTCAAACATCACCCCAAGCCAGCGCCGATCCTGATCTGACAGTTTTCAAATCCCAAGTGGCCCTCGCTCTATCCAGGTCAGAGGCTGGGAATCCTGCAGCGAGTCACTCCCCTCCTGAGTCTCCCCCCAAAGCCCTGTCCCACCATCGACAAGGCCCAAGTCAGGAGGGTGAGGGAATACTCCCCACTTTCCCCTGGACGGGGGGAGGGGGGCAGCTCCGACAACACTTGGGGAAACTCGACACCGTCCAGGGACAAAGCAGTCCCCCCCCCGGCTCGATTGGCCCCACACCCACCGACACCCCCTCCCTCCCTCCCTGCACCCCCCTGACCCTCAGTAGCTGCAGTGTGTCCCATCTACAAGACACCCTGCAGGAACTCCCCGAGGCTCCTGAGACAGCACCTTCCCAAGCCCCCCCCCCCTCCTGAGGGACAAGGGGGGGGGCAGATACACGGGGACACCAGCCCCCTTGCAAGTTCCCCTGGATGGGCTTTGGGGACGAAGTCAGGAGGGGAGTGACTCGCTGCAGGATTCCCAGCCTCTGACCTGCTCCTGTAGTCGCTGGGTTTATATGGGGCTGGGTCCAGGTCAGTTTCGGGTTAACGGTAACCCCTAGGATGGTGATAGTGGGGGGGAGGGGGGATTCAGTGATGGGAACGCCATTGAACATCAAGGGGGTGATGGTTAGATTCTCTCTCAATGGGAACCCCAGGATGGTGATAGTGCGGGGGGAGGGGGGATTCAGTGATGGTAACACCATTGAACGTCAAGGGGGCGATGGTTAGATTCTCTCTCAATGGGAACCCCCAGGATGGTGATAGTGGGGGGGGAGGGGGGATTCAGTGATGGGAACGCCATTGAACGTCAAGGGGGCGATTGGTTAGATTCTCTCTCAATGGGAACCCCCAGGATGGTGATAGTGGGGGGAGGGGGGATTCTGTGATGGGAACGCCATTGAACGTCAAGGGGGCGATGGTTAGATTCTCTCTCAATGGGAACCCCCAGGATGGTGATAGTGGGGGGAGGGGGATTCAGTGATGGGAACGCCATTGAACGTCAAGGGGGCGATGGTTAGATTCTCTCTCAATGGGAACCCCCAGGATGGTGATAGTGGGGGGGGGGGGAGGGGGATTCAGTGATGGGAACGCCATTGAACGTCAAGGGGGCGATGGTTAGATTCTCTCTCAATGGGAACCCCCAGGATGGTGATAGTGGGGGGAGGGGGGATTCAGTGATGGGAACGCCATTGAACGTCAAGGGGGCGATGGTTAGATTCTCTCTCAATGGGAACCCCCAGGATGGTGATAGTGGGGGGAGGGGGGATTCAGTGATGGGAACGCCATTGAACGTCAAGGGGGCGATGGTTAGATTCTCTCTCAATGGGAACCCCCAGGATGGTGATAGTGGGGGGGGGGGGAGGGGGATTCAGTGATGGGGAACGCCATTGAACGTCAAGGGGGCGATGGTTAGATTCTCTCTCAATGGGAACCCCCAGGATGGTGATAGTGGGGGGAGGGGGGATTCTGTGATGGGAACGCCATTGAACGTCAAGGGGGGCGATGGTTAGATTCTCTCTAATTGGAAATGGGCATTGCCTGGCATTGGTGGCGGGTGGTGGGGGGGGGGGGGGGGGGGGGAAGGGGGTGGTGTGGGTGGGGGGGGGCATGAACGTTCCTTGCCCACTGCCAGCCCCAGCCTGGATACCGTCCGGATCTTGCTGCGTTTGGTCACGGCCCGCTTCAGGAGCTCAGGGGAGGGGCGAATGTAGCCGAGGACGGTCATAGAGTGGTGCATCTGCAGGAGGGTTGGGGGGGGGGGGGTTAGGCTGTTCCGTCTCGGTGGCTCCCTAGCCACCTGCCAGCCCTGCCCGGTTCGGACCAGTTCAGCTCCGTCTGGTGGTACTACCATGGAGGTGCCCCTTGACGGTGGGCACTGAAACCTCCCCGCCCCCAGAGTCCATTCTGCCTGTCCTGCCACCCCCCTCCTATCCCCTCAGCACTTTCCATTAAGCGTTATCCCACGTGGTGCTGTACCTATTCACCAGCCAAAAGAGGACGGTGCGCGCTGTGGGGGTGTTTCCTTGCCCGTGGTTAACCGTGGGAGGGGTAGGGGGGCGGTGCGGAGTCCAACGGTGAGGACTCTTGGGGCAATTCCGTGCAGACTGCCCCCACTCCCCCCCCCTCCCCCACCTCCTACTGGGTCCGCGAAGCCAGCACAGATCCAGGGGAGGGTGAGGGTGGTCTCTGGACGTTGTCTGTGAGACAGCTCTCCCAAACCCCCCCCCGCCACCCGAGACAGAGTCACGGAGAATGTTGCAGCACGGAAACAGACCCTTCGGCCCAACCTGTCCGTGCTGACCCAGATATCCGATCCTAATCTAGTCCCCGTTTGCCAGCACTTGGCCCCTCTCAATCCCTTCCCCCTCTGGGGGAAAAGGTTACCCTCAGCTCCCTTTCCCCTCTCCCCCTAAATCCACGCACCCTTTTGTCAGTTAAGTGATCTTTTCAGGTTTGGGGGGTTATTTGGAGGGGTGCGGGGGGAGGGGGGGGGTGGGAGTGGGTTTGGTATTTAGACTAGCGCCCATGTTCAGGGTCTGAAGAGCCCCTGAAGCAGAGATTGGGGGTGGGGGGAAGGTGCTAGTTCGAACCCCACACGCCCGGTCTTGGGAGTTTCCCGGCTCCCCAAGGGTGGCGCTATGCCAATGTGAGTTGTTGTTGTAGCGACAGGCCAGGGGGTGTGGTGGGGGTGGGAGAAGGGGCAGGCAGCCTTACCTGACAGGATGCGCCCCTCGACAGCCTTCAGGTGGGCCATGGAGGTCGGACACCAGGAGGGGATCCAACTGGAAAACCAACCGGGGCTCCTAGCACAGAGAGAGAGAGAGAGAGAGAGAGAGAGCAAGGTGTACGTCACTCTCTGTCAACCCTGACATCCCCTCCCCACCTCCGCCCTGTCCCCTACACCTCCTCCCTGTCCCGGTCACCCCCGCGGCCCCACACCCCCCTCCCTATCACTGTCACCCCCTCCCGCCCCCTACATGCCCTCCCCATCTCTGTCACCCCCTACACCCCCTCCCCATCTCTGTCACCCCCTACACCCCCTCCCCATCTCTGTCACCCCCTACATGCCCTCCCATCTGTCACCCCCTACACCCCCTCCCCATCTCTGTCACCCCCTACACCCCCTCCCCATCTCTGTCACCCCCTACACGCCCTCCCCATCTCTGTCACCCCCTACACCCCCTCCCCATCTCTGTCACCCCCCTACACCCCCTCCCCATCTCTGTCACCCCCTACATGCCCTCCCCTATCTCTGTCACCCCCTACACCCCCTCCCCATCTCTGTCACCCCCTACACCCCCCTCCCCATCTGTCACCCCCTACACCCCCTCCCCATCTCTGTCACCCCCTACACCCCCTCCCCATCTCTGTCACCCCCTCCCCATCTGTCACCCCCCTACATCCCCTCCCCATCTCTGTCACCCCCTACACCCCCTCCCCATCTGTCACCCCCTACATCCCCTCCCCATCTCTGTCACCCCGTCCAGAGCTGGATTAGGTGAATCTGTGATGCCTCTGATGCTGATCAGCTGATGCAAGTCACCCCAGGCCGAGGACGGCCATTAAAGTGGGGGAGAGACCGCATGATAAAAGGAGCAGAATGGGGTCGCTCAGCCCATCAACTCAGCTCCTCAGCTTGATCATGGCCGAGATGTTTCTGAACCCCATCCTCCTGCTGTCTCCCAGTAACTGATCAACTCCCCTCACTGATCAAGAATTTCCCTCTCTCTCTCTCTGTCTCTCAAACACACTCAGTGACTTGCCCTCCACAGCAGAATGGGACACAGTATCCCAGACGAGGCCTCACCAATGTCCTGTACAACCCCAACGGGACGTCCCCCAACTCCTGGGACACAAAGGGTCTGAGCGATGAAGGGAAGTGTGGCTCAACGCCTTCTTAACCCCCTCCCCGTCTCCCAGTGACACAACCTTCAAAGGATGGGGTCCCTGAGCCCCTAGGTCCCCCTGTTCCCCAACACCTCACCCCCCCCTCCCCGTCTCCCAGTGACACAACCTTCAAAGGATGGTGTCCCTGAGCCCCTAGGTCCCCCTGTTCTCCAACACCTCACCCCCCCCCTCCCCGTCTCCCAGTGACACAACCTTCAAAGGATGGTGTCCCTGAGCCCCTAGGTCCCCCTGTTCTCCAACACCTCACCCCCCCCCTCCCCGTCTCCCAGTGACACAACCTTCAAAGGATGGTGTCCCTGAGCCCCTAGGTCCCCCTGTTCTCCAACACCTCACCCCCCCCTCCCCGTCTCCCTGTGACACAACCTTCAAAGGATGGTGTCCCTGAGCCCCTAGGTCCCCCTGTTCTCCAACATCTCACCCTCCCCTCCCCGTCTCCCAGTGACACAACCTTCAAAGGATGGTGTCCCTGAGCCCCTAGGTCCCCCTGTTCTCCAACACCTCACCCCCCCCCTCCCCGTCTCCCAGTGACACAACATTCAAAGGATGGGGTCCCTGAGCCCCTAGGTCCCCCTGTTCTCCAACACCTCACCCCCCCCCTCCCCGTCTCCCAGTGACACAACCTTCAAAGGATGGTGTCCCTGAGCCCCTAGGTCCCCCTGTTCTCCAACACCTCACCCCCCCCTCCCCGTCTCCCAGTGACACAACCTTCAAAGGATGGTGTCCCTGAGCCCCTAGGTCCCCCTGTTCTCCAACACCGACCCAGGGCCTGACCATGAACAGGATAAGTCCTGCCCTTGTGCGTTTTTCCCAAAAAGTGACACCTCGCGTTTATCCGAATCGGGGGGTGAGGTGTTGGAGAACAGAGGGACCTAGGGGCTCAGGGACACCATCCTTTGAAGGTTGTGTCACTGGGAGACGGGGAGAGGGTTAAGAAGGCGTTGAGCCACACTTCCCTTCATCGCTCAGACCCTTTGTATCCTGGGAGTTGGGGACGTCCCATTGGGGTTGTACAGGACATTGGTGAGGCCTCGTCTGGGATACTGTATCCCGTTCCGGTCTCCCTTGTTACAGGAAGGGAATCATTAAACTGAATTGAATTCACTGTCACAGGGAAATGTTTTGTCTTGTGGGCAAGATCACAGAATTAAGTAACGTAGAGAAGTAAATAACAGGTAAACTGGCAAAAACATAAACACAGGTACAGGAGAATGTCTACAGTTTGAGAGTCCATTCAGTATTGTAACAACAGTCGGGTCGGAAGTGTTTGGAAACCGGCTGGTGCATGTGTTGAAGCTTCTGTACCTTACTGGAGAGGATTCAGAAGAGATTTCCCAGGTTGCTGCCAGGGATGGAAGATTTGCCATGTAAAATGAGGCTGTTTACCCTGGAGTGTTAGAGGTTGAGGGGTGACCTTCTAGAGACCTTATAACATCATTCGGGGCATAGGTAAGGTGAATGATAGGTGGCCTTTCCCCCTGGATTGTGTGTGGGGGGGGTGGGGGCGTTCAAAATGAGAGGGCATATTTTTAATGTAAGTGGAGAAAGTCGGACATGGGGGGGGGGGGGGTGGGCAGTCAGCTCTTCTCACACAGAGAGTGGTTCGTGTGTGGAAATGAACTGCCTGAGGATGTGGTGGGTGTGGGAAGAGTTACAGCGACGTTTGGATGAGGGGCACCACAGTGGGTTAGCGCCGCTGCCTCACAGCTGCCAGGGACCTGGGTTCGATTCCAGCCTCAGGCAACTGTCTGTGTGGAGTTTGAACATTCTCCCCCCTCCCCGCCCCCGTAACTGTGTGGGGTTTCCTCCGGGTGCTCCGGTTTCCTCCCAGAGTCCAAAGGTGTACAGGTTAGGGTGGATTGGCCATGCTAAATTACCCATAGTTCCCAGGGATGTGCAGGTTAGGGTGGATTGGCCATGCTAAATTACCCATAGTGCCCAGGGATGTGCAGGTTAGGGTGGATTGGCCGTGCTATATTACCCATAGTTGCCAGGGATGTGCAGGTTCGGGTGGACTGGCCATGCTAAATTACCCATAGTGCCCAGGGATGTGCAGGTTAGGGTGGATTGGCCCTGCTAAATTACCCATAGTGTCCCGGGATGTGAAGTGTAGTGTGGATTGACCATGCTAAATTACCCACAGTGCCCAGGGATGTGCAGGTTAGGGTGGATTGGCTATGCTAAATTACCCATAGTACCCAGGGATGTGCAGGTTAGGGTGGATTGGCCCTGCTACATTACCCATAGTGCCCAGGGATGTGCAGGTTAGGGTGGATTGGCCCTGCTAAATTACCCATAGTGCCCAGGGATGTGCAGGTTAGGGTGGATTGGCTGTGCTAGATTACCCATAGTGCCCAGGGATGTGCAGGTTAGAGTGGATTGGCCGTGCTAAATTACCCATAGTGCCCAGGGATGTGCAGGTTAGGGTGGATTGGCCGTGCTAAATTACCCGTAGTGCCCAGGGATGCGCAGGTTAGGGTGGATTGGCCATGGTAAATTACCCACAGTGCCCAGGGATGTGCAGGTTAGGGTGAATTGGCCCTGCTACATTACCCATAGTGCCCAGGGATGTGCAGGTTAGGGTGGATTGGCCCTGCTACATTACCCATAGTGCCCAGGGATGTGCAGGTTAGGGTGGATTGGCCCTGCTAAATTACCCATAGTGCCCAGGGATGTGCAGGTTAGGGTGGATTGGCCGTGCTAAATTTCCCATAGTGCCCAGGGATGTACAGATTAGGGTGGATTGGCTGTGCTAGATTACCCATAGTGCCCAGGGATGTGCAGGTTTGGGTGGATTGGCCGTGCTAGATTACCCACAGTGTCAGGTGCATTAATCAGGGGTAAATAAAGGGTAGGGGAAATGGGTCTGGGTGGGTTACTCTTTGGAGGGTTGGTGTGGACTTGTTGGGCCGAAGGGCCTGGTCCGTACCATCCTGGAATCTGATCAAATCAGAAAGGTTTGGAGTGATAGGAGTAGCCAGGTGGGACTAGTTGAGTTTGGGATTATGTTGAGCAGGGACTGATTGAACTAAAGGGTCTGTTTCCGCAGAGTCTGACTCTGTGTGACCACAAACCTAATTTGGAAATATACCCACTCAAACTGAAACACACCCAGACAGAGGGGCTAAAACAGCTGGAGGGGAAGTGGCAGAAGGGAAAGGGAACAGAAACTGCTCAACTGGGGAACTATTTCAGGAAGAATTTAGCTCCCCCCCAAAAAAAACCCACATTCCAAACTGACAAGAAATTGACCTGAACAGCAAGTCAACAGTTAATTACTGATGAGACCCCAGTGGAAATATAACAGGAACTGGGCTCAATTAAAGTAGATGTCCAAAAAAAAGGGACAAGAGTCGGCCACTCGGTCTGTCATTCCTGCTTTCCCCGTTTCATCAGACCGCCGTAATTTAACCTCAGCTCTGTATTCCTATACCCCCCCCCCCAAGTCATTGACAGTCTATTTCCTCTGAAATATTCCGCCCTTTTCGTTTGAGGAAGGGGGAATCTCGCTTTTAAATGGGGACCCCTCCTGTTTTTAAATGTCTTGGCCCGCCCGAGCTGAAGGACCCACTCTCTGCTTCCTGTTTTGCCAAACTTCAATCCATACCGACATGATATCCACCCCCACACACTGTGGGCCTTTCAGAAAGTCACCCGGTCGTAGGGAGATCTAAACACATGAAGGTGGACCGGCTCCCCTTTATCGAAAAGGCAAGTTCTTCCCTCAAAAAAGATTTTAATGAATCAACGAGATAGATTTTCACTTTTACAAAACCGGATTGAATCTGCCTGATCATCTTGAACCTGTCCAAGTGCCCTTGTCATTCCGGTCTAACAACTTCTGAAAGTTCTGCCACTCCCCCCGTGACAGATATCAACCGGCTTGCTTTCCCTTTTGCGCACAAAGGTGCTACATGAACTATTTCCCAAATTAAAGCAACTATCCCCGATTTGGAGCAGGGAGAATGGGAGACTCAGCTGCATTTGGAGGTGGGAGAGGGGGAAGGAGGTGGGGTGCAAAGCTGGTTGTAGCGGGTTGTATGTGTGTGTGTTTTTTTTTTGGGGGGTGGTGGTGTGGAAAGTGATGAATGAAATGTGATTGGAGGGGCCAGGGAGGGTGCAGAGGACCATCAGTGGACTTCAGGAGCCGGCTTTGCTCCGGAACTGGAAAGAGCAAGGCGGAAGACACTCGACCGGGAGTTTGCAACTTACGCTTGGTCGGCGGCATCCTCTTCCATTCTTTGATGCCGGGGTCTCCCCGGGGATTGGAGCGGCTTGGAACTCTGAGACAGGACGTAACAATCGAATCGAAGCCCGAGACACAATGTAACAACCGAATAGAACCCCTGAGACACAATGTAACAATCCAATAGAACCCTGAGACACAAGGTAACAATCGAATCGAATCCGGAGACAATGTAACAATCCAATAGAACCCTGAGACACACACGTAACAATCGGATAGAACTTTCGGAGCAGTCAGCTGACCAGGCTTCCTAAAATGAGCCAGGGGGCGAGGCCAGAGCTTAATGACGAGTTTGTCCCCGTTTCGAGAAAGGAGGACTGTTTCAGCCCGATCCCAGCGAGTTTTCCCATCGGATGTTTCCGCACCACGCCCTTTTAGATTGCAGGTTACCGAGTCAAAGCAAAGTAAACAGGGAAGGCCGACAGGCCTGGGGGCGTTTTCAACTCCCAGGGCTGACTGGTAAATACGGCAGTATGTGTATCAGTGTGAGGGAAGGAGGGGAGAGTGAGAGGTGGGGATGGACACGGACAGATCACTGGTTTAGGAGCTCAGGCAGAAGAGGTGGAGGCTGAGAGAGTCACAAGCAGGATGTGTACGGTTGTGAGGACTACAATCTAAACATCATGGCATAGACAGAGAACACAGGGGGCCAACACCTTCAACATATTGTCTAACTACCACCATTGTTAACAGCTAACCCGAGAATGCAACTTTTAAAAAAGGGTTTTGTGATTTACACATGAAAGAAGTGAAACTATCACTGTATTCTAACAGATGAAAGGCTTAACAGACAATCAATTTTTTCAATGTATAATTTCAGTTACATCACACTGTAAATGTTTGCTATAAATTCGGTGTTATGATCGAGCCCTCCACTATCACCTGATGAAGGAGTGTCACTCCGAAAGCTAGTGTTGCTTCCAATTAAACCTGTTGGACTCGAACCTGGTGTTGTGTGAGTTTTAACTTTGTCCGTCCCCAGTCCAACACCGGGCATCTCCAAGAGCGAGAGAGAACAAAGCTGCTCTCGAACAGAATGAAAGGCTGAATGTGGCGTTGCTGACAGGACTGGCTGACAGGGTGGCGTGATTGGCGACAGAGAAACTCTGCTAATTGTTTAACAGCGGGCGGTACGTGGGTGGAATGAGCTGCCAGAGGATGTGGTGGAGGCTGGGACAATTGCAACACTTAAGAGGCATTTGGATGGGTATATGAATAGGAAGGGTTTTGGAGGGATATGGGCCGGGGTGCTATTACCAGGGTGTAGGGTGTTGGTGTCCCAGTGATGGGAATGTGAGCATTTCAGAGCAATAGGTAGAGGCGAAAGTGAGGTCTGCAGATGCCAGAGATCAGAGTCTGGATTAGAGCGTTGCTGGAAAGGTACAGAGCAGGGTCAGGCAGCATCTGAGGAGTATGAAAGTCATTCGTCAGGAATTGGCAGCGGGTATGTCGACCTGTCAGACTGACCAGGAATGGCAAGGGTGGGTTGGGGAGAGGGCACCATAAGCGAAAAGAAATATTCACCTTTTAGAGTTATAGAGATGTGCAGCACGGAAACAGACCCTTCGGCCCAACTCGTCCAGGCCGACCCAGATATCCCTAACCCTAATCCAGTCCCATTCGCCAGCACTTGGCCCATATCCCTCTAATCCCTTCCTATTCCTGTCCCCACCCAGATGCCTTTTAGATGCTGTCATTGTACCAGCCTCCACCACTTCCTGAATTGAATTGAATTAGAGTCATAGAGATGTACAGCACGGAAACAGACCCTTCGGTCCAACCCGTCCATGCTGACCCAGATATCCCAACCCAATCTAGTCCCACCTGCCAGCACCCGTCCCACATCCCTCCAAACCCTTCCTATTCATATACCCATCCAAATGCCTCTTAAATGTTGTAATTGTACCAGCGTCCACCACATCCTCTGGCAGCTCATTCCATACACGTACCACCCTCTGCGTGAAAAGGTTGCCCCTTAGGTCTCTTTTATATCTTTTCCCTCTCACCCTAAACCTATGCCCCTCTAGTTCTGGACTCCCCAACCCCAGGGAAAAGACCTTGCCTATTTACCCTCTCCATGTCCCCTCATAATTTTATAAACCTCTATAAGGTCAACCCCTCAGCCCCCAACGCTCCAGGGAAAACAGCCCCAGCCTGTTCAGCCTCTCTCTATAGCTCAAACCCTCCAAAATCCTGGTAAATCTTTTCTGAACCCTTTCAAGTTTCACAACATCTTTCCGATAGGAAGGAGACCAGAATTGCACGCAATATTCCAACAGTGGCCCTAACCAATGTCCTGTACAGCTGCAACATGACCTCCCGACTCCTGTACTCAATACTCTGACCAATAAAGGAAAGCATACCAAACACCTTCTTCACTATCCTATCGACCTGTGACTCCACTTTCAAGGAGCTATGAACCTGCACTCCAAGGTGTCTCTGTTCAGCAGAATTTATTATCACAGTGAAAAACTTTGTCTTGCGAGCAATACAGGCAGATCGCAGAGTTAAGTAGCATAGATAAGTAAGTAATAGGTCACCAAAACACAGGTACAGTTGAATGTTAAGAGTTTGTGAGTCCATTCAGTATTCTAACAACAGTAGGGTCGAAACCGTTTTGAAACTGGCTGGTGGGTGTGTCCAGGCTTCTGTACCTTCACCCCGATAGGAGAGGTTGTAGGAAAAACATTGCCAGTTTGGGATGGGTCTTTGAGAATGCTGGCGGCCTTTCCTTGGCAGCGGGGCCTGGTAGGTGGATTCTATAGATGGGAGATTGGGCCTTTGTGATTGTCCGGGCCGAGTTCACCCACTCTCTGTAACCGTCTCCGGTTTTGAATGGTACAGTTGCCATACCAGGTAGTGAGACGTCCAGACAGAGTGCTCTCGATGGCGCACCTATGAAAGTTGGCGAGGGGATTCACCGCCATGCCCAAATTTCCTCAGCTGCCCGAGGAAGTAGAGACGTTGCTGGGCCTTTGTAACCAGTGCGTCCACGTGAAGAGTCCAAGAGAGCTTGTTGTGGATGACCACTCCCAGGAGTTTGACACCATCCACTCGTTGCACCTCTGCGCTGCGAATGTGTAGGCTAACGTGTGGCGTCCCCTGGCTGCACATTCCACCCTCCGTGTGTGAACCAGTGGCGTCCTTTCGGATCCGATTTGGTTTGACGGTGGGAGAACTCAGTCCGAAGTCCGGGAAGCCGTACCGTGCCTAGCCTGAAGAGGCGATGTTGTTCCTGCACTGCGGTTGCCTGGCGCGTTGCAGGGTCGGCCTTAGGACAGACCCGTGAACAGGACGCTCTGCTAGGACGGCCGCCCACGGGGTAAACGCGGGACTGCACGCGAAACGGTCGCCCAGTCTGCGCTTGGTCTCTCCAGCTGGGGGGGGGAGTAGGCTGCAGCGAGTATCTGGCGACAGGATTGGAGGAGGGAACAGGCGAAATGATGCATCCCCCCCACCCCACCCCCCCCCCCCCCCGCCAGGAAAGACTGCGCGTAGGCCCGTGGACGGTGAGCAGGGAGAAGGTGACTGGGCAGATGGTGTGGGTGACGTGGGAAGGTGCTGTGGGGGTTGGTGTTGGTGGTCGGGAGTGAGCCGGGGTACCTCTGAGGGGGAATGGTCCCTGAGAAACACAGACAGGGGGAGTGAGGTGGGCGGGTGGGGGGGGGGGGGGGAAGATGGACAGGACGTTGGTGAGGCCACTGTTGGAATATTGGGTGCAGTTCTGGGCTCCTTCCTGTTGGAAAGATGTTGTGAAACTTGAAAGGGTTCAGAAAAGATTTACAAGGATGTTGGAGGTTGGCCCATCTCCCTCCAATCCCCTTCCTCTCCCTGTCCCCATCCCGATGCCTTTTCAATGCTGTCCTTGTCCCAGCCTCCACCCACTTCCTCTGGCAGCTCATTCCACACACGCACATACCACCCTCTGGGGGAAAACATTGCCCCTTTCCCCTCTCACCTCTAACCTACGCCCCTCTAGTTCTGGACTCCCCCCACCTCAGGGGGAAAAGACTTTGCCTATTTACCCTCTCCCTGCCCCCTCATGATGTTATAAGCCTCTATAAGGTCGCCCCTCAGCCCCCGACACTCCAGGGAAAACAGCCCCAGCCTGTTCAGCCTCTCCCCTGTAGCTCAAACACTCCAACATCCTGGTAAATCTTTTCTGAACCCCTTTTCAAGTTTCACCACGTCCCTTGCAGTAGATGCTGTGAGTGATTTCCCCAAGGGACTGGGCGATAAAAAACAGGGAAGGTTTCCTTAAAATGAACCAGAGCCGAGCTGGAACACCGTGAATGGATTCACGGGGGCCCCGTATCCAAGCAGGGATAGACCGGATATCGGAGCCAGTCCAGAGAGAACACTCACTCAGCCCGTCCTGGGGGATGGAGGGATGAGGGAGAGGGCGTGTCGCTTGGGACATGGATCGGTTGAGGGTTTCGAAGGATGAGAGGTGATTGGTTTGACACAGACAAGTTTCTGAGGGCTGGTGGTGGGGGAGGGGGGATGAGTGGGAGGGGGTGGACTTGACAGGGGGAGAGGCTGCTTTTCCCTTTGTCCCCCATCTCTCTCTCTCTCTCCCCCGACCTCGTGTGGGAGAGGCGACACTGAGTGAAGGAGGTGCGCTGGGAGGTGGGAGGTCCTCTGCTGGGAGAGGGTAGTTTCCAGAGTGGGATGGGTGAGGGGCGAGAGGGAGTCACGTCTGCGCGCCCACGCAGGGGGTGGTGTGGGTCACCGCTTGGCGAAGCTTCAGGAACCTATCAGACTCGGAAAGGTGTGCGGTCTGTTCCAACGCTCTGTCTCTGCCGAGCTCAGCTCTTGGCTGCTTCTGCTCTACACAGACTTACACTGAAAGGACAGATCCCACATCTTAGTGTTCAGTTCAAATCCTTGCTGATCCATGGCACCCCCTCCCTCCTCTACACCCCCTCCCTATCTCTGTAACCCCCTCCGGCCCCTACACCCCCTCCCTATCTCTGTAACCCCCTCCAGCCCCTACACCCCCTCCCTATCTCTGTAACCCCCTCCAGCCCCTACACCCCCTCCCTATCACTGTCACCCCCTCCGGCCCCTACACCCCCTCCCTATCTCTGTAACCTCCTACATCCCCTCCCTATCTCTGTAACCCCCTCCGGCCCCTACACCCCATCCCTACCTCAGTAACCCCCTCCACCCCCTCCCTAACTCAGTAACCCCCTCCACCCCTACACTCCCTCCCTATCTCTGTAACCCCCTACACCCCCTCCCTATCGCTCTAACCCCGTCCAGCCCCTACACCCCCTCCCTATCTCTGTAACCCCCTCCAGCCCCTACACCCCCTCCCTATCTCTGTAACCCCCTCCAGCCCCTACACCCCCTCCCTATCCCTGTAACCCCCTCCAGCCCCTACACCCCCTCCCTATCGCTCTAACCCCGTCCAGCCCCTACACCCCCTCCCTATCCCTGTAACCCCCTCCAGCCCCTACACCCCCTCCCTATCTCTGTAACCCCCTCCCTCCCCTACACCCTCCCTATCTCTGTCACCCCCTCCAGCCCCGACACCCCCTCCCTATCTCTGTAACCCCCTCCGGCCCCTACACCCCCTCCCTATCTCTGTAACCCCCTACACCCCCTCCCTATCTCTGTCACCCTCTACACCCCCTCCCTATCTCTGTAACCCCCTCCATCCCCTACACACCCTCCCTATCTCAGTAACCCCCTCCAGCCCCTACACCCCTCCCTATCTCTGTCACCCCCTCCATCCCCTACACACCCTCCCTATCTCAGTAACCCCCTCCAGCCCCTACACCCCCTCCCTATCTCTGTAACCCCCTCCATTCCCTACACCCCCCTCCCTATCTCTGTAACCCCCTCCGGCCCCAACACCCCCTCCCTATCTCTGTAACCCCCTCTAGCCCCTACACCCCCTCCCTATCTCTGTCACCCCCTCCAGCCCCTACACCCCCTCCCTATCTCTGTAACCCCCTCCAGCCCCTACACCCCCTCCCTATCTCTGTAACCCCCTCCATTCCCTACACCCCCTCCCTATCTCTGTCACCCCCTCCAGCCCCTACACCCCCTCCCTATCTCTGTAACCCCCTCTGGCCCCTACACTCCCTCCCTATCTCTGTCACCCCCTCCATCCCCTACACCCCCTCCCTATCTCTGTAACCCCTCCATCCCCTACAACCCCTCCCTATCTCTGTAACCCCCTCCGGCCCCTACACCCCCTCCCTATCTCTGTATCCCCCTCCAGCCACTACACCCCCCTCCCTATCTCTGTAACCCCCTCCAGCCCCGACACCCCCTCCC
>NC_092774.1:4627429-4636079 GCF_047496795.1 Chiloscyllium punctatum
CCCCCTCTGTCTCCCTCTCTGTGTGTGTCTCTATTTCTCCTGATGTTGAGTCTCTCTCTCTCTCTGTGTCTCTGCAATGACAGATATTATGTCTGAGGATTATATGAACAAAATGCAGAGCTGTATTTGTCTCTTGTGTTTAAAGTGACACAATACCACCACCTGCTGGCGTGCCCATGACACTGCGTGGGCGGTGGGTGGGGATTGGGTCAGCTCCCCAGTCTCCCAGAAAGTGAATGACTCTCAGAGACAGAGTGAGGGTGAGATAGAGAGAGAGAGAGAGTCAGTGATGGGATCATAGAGAGGGGAGTCGGGGGGTGTGGGGGGGGGGGGGGGGATTACAGATGGGGATCCCACACACAGTCCCACAGACGGCCCCTTATGTTCACGGTGTGGATGGAAATCCCACCCTCACATCCAGACTCACCTGTGTAGGAATGTTTGTGTGTGATCGAACACAGACCGAACTAAACCAACCGTTCTCTCACTGTTTCTCTGTCTCACACCACCCCCCCCCCCCTCCCACTGGCACAATAACATGTACACACTGTCTCCTTTACACACTCTCTCTCACACTCACACACACCATCTCCTTTACACACACTCTCACACTCAGATACACACACACCTCCTTTACACACTCTCTCTCACACTCACACACACAATCTCCTTTCCACACTCTCTCTCACTCACAGATGCACACACAATTTCCTTTACACACTGTCTCATGCTCACGCGCACACACTCACACTCAGATTGACACATTCCCACACTCAGATACATACCCACAATCTTCTTTAAACACACTCTCTCACTAACCCTCCCCCCACAGACACATGCTCACACAATCTCCTTGACACACACACTCACGCTCCCAACACGTATGTTCTCACACACACACACACACACACACACAGACGTACACACACACACAGACGTACACACACACACACACAGACGTACACACACACACACACACACAACAAAGACGTACACACACACACACACACACAGACATACACACACACACACACACACATACACACACACACACACAGACGTACACACACACACACACACAGACGTACACACATGGCCTCATACAGACAGACTGTCTATTACATGTACAAAATGGAGACACTCTCTCCCACTCTCTCACCGACCCAGTTTCTTGCTCTGTCACGTCCCCACACAGGCGAAGGTACCCCTCTCACCACACTGGCGCAATTGCCCACACCGGTGCTCTCACACTGTCACACACTCACACTTTCTCAAGGACACACTCAGACCTGAGCACACTCCAAATCCCAAGCCCAGGGCACCCACGACTGGCAATAAAGAGGGCAAGGGGTGGGACGGAGATCCAGCTACATCTGATGTGCCTAAACATAGCTGGGGTGCTGCGGTCTGTGCTAGGCTGTGATATCTAGGGTCTGGGGGTGGGTGGGGGTGGGGGGGTGTGTGGGGGTGGGGGGCGGTGGTTTAGAGGACGTGTTGAGGCGTTGAGAGCCTGTGGTGAAACGGGATTGTGGGTCACGAGACACCTTTCACAGAGAGCTGACCCCGTTTCTGACCGCCCCTCAGTGGAAATTGTAAACCACATCAGAGGCACGTCTGGGGGCTTCGGGGGGTTGGGGGGTTGGGGGGGGAGGTGAGACTGTTCACCAATGTTCCACCCTCCTACAGCTGTCAGAGAGACACCTGTAACACCGAGATCTCCCTGTTAGTGTCAGGGTCAGCAGCAGGGGGCACTGCGAGACTGGTTAACACACCCAGTAATAGGGGGTTAGAGGGGTAAGGGGGGGGGGAACTGAGAGACTGTTCAACTGACCCAGTGTCAGGGGTTAGAGGGGTAAGGGGGGGGGGGGGAACTGAGAGACTGTTCAACTGACCCAGTGTCAGGGGTTAGAGGGGGGGAAGGGGGGAACTGAGAGTGTTCAACTGACCCAGTGTCAGGGGCTAGAGGGGTAAGGGGGGGGGTGGACTGAGAGGCTGTTCAACTGACCCAGTGTCAGGGGCTAGAGGGGTAAGGGGGGGGGCAGGGAACTGAGAGACTGTTCAACTGACCCCAGTGTCAGGGGCTAGAGGGGTAAGGGGGGGGGCAGGGAACTGAGAGACTGTTCAGCTGACCCAGTGTCAGGGGCTAGAGGGGTAAAGGGGAGGGGAACTGAGAGACTGTTCAGCTGACCCAGTGTCAGGGGTTAGAGGGGTAAGGGGGGGGGGGACTGAGAGACTGTTCAGCTGACCTACCTGTCGAGTCATACAGTCACGGGGTAAACACCCTTCATCCCAACCAACCATGCCGAAGATCATCCCAAACTGAACTGCTCCCCCACCTACCTGCTCCCAGCCCCTATCCCTGTTCCCCTGGTCATGTCTGGATGTGTTTTACACGTTAGAACTGTCCCAGATCCACCACTTTGAAAAGTAACTGTCCCTCCTGTCTGTTTTAAATTCTCTCTGTCCTTGCCATCCTGTGAACGTGTTCCCTCGTGTTGTAATCCCCCAGTCTCGGGAAACCGTACCCCACTGTCTGTACCTTTTGTTAATTTATAAACTCCCCTCTGTCCGTATCTCAGCCTCCCACGCTCCAGGGAACAGAGTCCCAGCCCCATCCCGGTCTTTCTTTATAACTCATCCCTACGGAAACCCGGCAGAATCCTGGTGAAACTCTTTGGGACCCCTCTCCGGCCTTGCAAGGTGCTTCCTCTAACAGGGAGTCCCTGACGGACCCATGTGTCAGTGTCTGGGAGCAGCTGAGCTGCTGAAGGACGCGTCATGTCTCTGTCTGAGTCCAGGCGTTGAATTTCCCCGGTCTCTCTCACGAGGGTGTCGGCCCATAGTGTCCTCTCCTGACCCCCTCTTCCCCTCCGTCCGTACACCTGAAGGAACAGGAGCCCTGTCGCTACCCCCACCGACACAACAGCTGGAGTGCTGCGGTCTGCACTGGGAGGGGGTGGGGGTGGGGGGTGTGTGGGGGTGGGGGGCGGTGGTTTAGAGGACGTGTTGAGGCGTTGAGAGCCTGCGGTGAAACGGGATTGTGGGTCACGAGACACCTTTCACAGAGAGCTGACCCCGTTTCTGACCGCCCCTCAGTGGAAATTGTAACCACATCAGAGGCACGTCGGGGGGGTCGGGGGGTCGGGGGGTCGGGGGGGTCGGGGGAGGGAGGAGGGGGGGTGAGACTGTTCACCAATGTTCCACCCTCCTACAGCTGTCAGAGAGACACCTGTAACACCGAGATCTCCCTGTTAGTGTCAGGGTCAGCAGCAGGGGGCACTGCGAGACTGGTTAACCGACCCAGTAATAGGGGGTTAGAGGGGTAAGGGGGAGGGGGAACTGAGAGAGTGTTCAACTGACCCAGTAATAGGGGTTAGAGGGGTAAGGGGGGGGGGGGGAACTGAGAGACTGTTCAACTGACCCAGTGTCAGGAGTTAGAGGGGTAAGGGGGAGGGGGAACTGAGAGACTGTTCAACTGACCCAGTGTCAGGGGTTAGAGGGGTAAGGGGGAGGGGGGAACTGAGAGACTGTTCAACTGACCCAGTGTCAGGAGTTAGAGGGGTAAGGGGGAGGGGGAACTGAGAGACTGTTCAACTGACCCAGTGTCAGGGGTTAGAGGGGTAAGGGGGGGGGGGGGGGAACTGAGAGACTGTTCAACTGACCCAGTGTCAGGGGTTAGAGGGGTAAGGGGGAGGGGGGGGAACTGAGAGACTGTTCAACTGACCCAGTAATAGGGGTTAGAGGGGTAAGGGGGGGGGGGAACTGAGAGACTGTTCAACTGACCCAGTAATAGGGGTTAGAGGGGTAAGGGGGAGGGGGAACTGAGAGACTGTTCAACTGAACCAGTGTCAGGGGTTAGAGGGGTAAGGGGGAGGGGGAACTGAGAGACTGTTCAACTGACCCAGTAATAGGGGTTAGAGGGGTAAGGGGGAGGGGGAACTGAGAGACTGTTCAACTGACCCAGTGTCAGGGGTTAGAGGGGTAAGGGGGGGGGGAACTGAGAGACTGTTCAACTGACCCAGTGTCAGGGGCTAGAGGGGTAAGTGGGGGGGAACTGAGAGACTGTTCAACTGACCCAGTGTCAGGGGCTAGAGGGGTAAGTGGGGGGGAACTGAGAGACTGTTCAACTGACCCAGTGTCAGGGGCTAGAGGGGTAAGTGGGGGGGAACTGAGAGACTGTTCAACTGACCCAGTGTCAGGGGCTAGAGGGGTAAGTGGGGGGGAACTGAGAGACTGTTCAACTGACCCAGTGTCAGGGGCTAGAGGGGTAAGTGGGGGGGAACTGAGAGACTGTTCAACTGACCCAGTGTCAGGGACTAGAGGGGGGCAAGGGGGGGAACTGAGAGACTGTTCAACTGACCCAGTGTCAGGGGTTAGAGGGGTAAGGGGGGGGGGGGAACTGAGAGACTGTTCAACTGACCCAGTGTCAGGGGCTAGAGGGGTAAGGGGGGGGGGGGGAATTGAGAGACTGTTCAACTGACCCAGTGTCAGGGACTAGAGGGGGTAAGGGGGGGAACTGAGAGACTGTTCAACTGACCCAGTGTCAGGGGCTAGAGGGGTAAGGGGGGGGGGGGGGAATTGAGAGTCTGTTCAACTGACCCAGTGTCAGGGGTTAGAGGGGTAAGGGGGGGTGGGAACTGAGAGACTGTTCAACTGACCCAGTGTCAGGGACTAGAGGGGGTAAGGGGGGGAACTGAGAGACTGTTCAACTGACCCAGTGTCAGGGGCTAGAGGGGTAAGTGGGGGGGAACTGAGAGACTGTTCAACTGACCCAGTGTCAGGGACTAGAGGGGGGGTAAGGGGGGGAACTGAGAGACTGTTCAACTGACCCAGTGTCAGGGGTTAGAGGGGTAAGGGGGGGGGGAACTGAGAGACTGTTCAACTGACCCAGTGTCAGGGGCTAGAGGGGTAAGTGGGGGGGGGGAACTGAGAGACTGTTCAACTGACCCAGTGTCAGGGGCTAGAGGGGTAAGGGGGGGGGGGGGGAACTGAGAGACTGTTCAACTGACCCAGTGTCAGGGGCTAGAGGGGGCAAGGGGGGGAACTGAGAGACTGTTCAACTGACCCAGTGTCAGGGACTAGAGGGGGGCAAGGGGGGGAACTGAGAGACTGTTCAACTGACCCAGTGTCAGGGGCTAGAGGGGTAAGGGGGAGGGGAACTGAGAGACTGTTCAACTGACCCAGTGTCAGGGGCTAGAGGGGTAAGTGGGGGGGAACTGAGAGACTGTTCAACTGACCCAGTGTCAGGGGCTAGAGGGGTAAGTGGGGGGGAACTGAGAGACTGTTCAACTGACCCAGTGTCAGGGGCTAGAGGGGGGCAAGGGGGGGAACTGAGAGACTGTTCAACTGACCCAGTGTCAGGGGTTAGAGGGGTAAGGGGGGAACTGAGAGACTGTTGAACTGACCCAGTGTCAGGGGCTAGAGGGGTAAGTGGGGGGGAACTGAGAGACTGTTGAACTGACCCAGTGTCAGGGGCTAGAGGGGTAAGTGGGGGGGAACTGAGAGACTGTTCAACTGACCCAGTGTCAGGGACTAGAGGGGTAAGAGGGTGGGGGGGAACTGAGAGACTGTTCAACTGACCCAGTGTCAGGAGTTAGAGGGGTAAGGGGGGGGGGGAACTGAGAGACTGTTCAACTGACCCAGTGTCAGGGGCTAGAGGGGTAAGTGGGGGGGAACTGAGAGACTGTTCAACTGACCCAGTGTCAGGGGCTAGAGGGGTAAGTGGGGGGGAACTGAGAGTCTGTTCAACTGACCCAGTGTCAGGGGTTAGAGCGGTAAGGGGTGGTGGGAACTGAGAGACTGTTCAACTGACCCAGTGTCAGGGGCTAGAGGGGTAAGGGGGGGGGGGAACTGAGAGACTGTTCAACTGACCCAGTGTCAGGGGCTAGAGGGGTAAGAGGGTGGGGGGGAACTGAGAGACTGTTCAACTGACCCAGTGTCAGGAGTTAGAGGGGTAAGGGGGGGGGGGAACTGAGAGACTGTTCAACTGACCCAGTGTCAGGGGCTAGAGGGGGTAAGTGGGGGGGAACTGAGAGACTGTTCAACTGACCCAGTGTCAGGGACTAGAGGGGTAAGAGGGTGGGGGGGGAACTGAGAGACTGTTCAACTGACCCAGTGTCAGGAGTTAGAGGGGTAAGGGGGGGGGGGAACTGAGAGACTGTTCAACTGACCCAGTGTCAGGGGCTAGAGGGGTAAGTGGGGGGGAACTGAGAGACTGTTCAACTGACCCAGTGTCAGGGGCTAGAGGGGTAAGTGGGGGGGAACTGAGAGTCTGTTCAACTGACCCAGTGTCAGGGGCTAGAGGGGTAAGGGGGGGGGGGGAACTGAGAGACTGTTCAGCTGACCTACCTGTCGAGTCATACAACACGGGAAAACACCCTTCATCCCAACCAACCCATGCCGAAGATCATCCCAAACTGAACTGCTCCCCCACCTACCTGCTCCCAGCCCCTATCCCTGTTCCCTGGTCATGTCTGGATGTGTTTTACACGTTAGAACTGTCCCCAGATCCCCCACTTTGAAAAGTAACTGTCCCTCCTGTCTGTTTTAAATTCTCTCTGTCCTTGCCATCCTGTGAACGTGTTCCCTCGTGTTGTAATCCCCCAGTCTCGGGAAACCGTACCCCACTGTCTGTACCTTTTGTTAATTTATAAACTCCCCTCTGTCCGTATCTCAGCCTCCCACGCTCCAGGGAACAGAGTCCCAGCCCCATCCCGGTCTTTCTTTATAACTCATCCCTACGGAAACCCGGCAGAATCCTGGTGAAACTCTTCCGGACCCCTCTCCGGCCTTGCAAGGTGCTTCCCTCTAACAGGGAGTCCCTGACGGACCCATGTGTCAGTGTCTGGGAGCAGCTGAGCTGCTGAAGGACGCGTCATGTCTCTGTGTGAGTCCAGGCGTTGAATTTCCCCGGTCTCTCTCACGAGGGTGTCGGCCCATAGTGTCCTCTCCTGACCCCCTCTTCCCCTCCGTCCGCACACCTGAAGGAACAGGAGCCCTGTCGCTACCCCCACTGACACAACAGCTGGAGTGCTGCGGTGTGCGCTGGGAGGGGGTGGGGGTGGGGGGTGTGTGGGGGTGGGGGGCGGTGGTTTAGAGGACGTGTTGAGGCGTTGAGAGCCTGCGGTGAAACGGGATTGTGGGTCACGAGACACCTTTCACAGAGAGCTGACCCCGTTTCTGACCGCGCCTCAGTGGAAATTGTAACCACATCAGAGGCACGTCGGGGGGTCGGGGGGTCGGGGGGTCGGGGGGTCGGGGGAGGGAGGAGGGGGGGTGAGACTGTTCACCAATGTTCCACCCTCCTACAGCTGTCAGAGAGACACCTGTAACACCGAGATCTCCCTGTTAGTGTCAGGGTCAGCAGCAGGGGGCACTGCGAGACTGGTTAACCGACCCAGTAATAGGGGGTTAGAGGGGTAAGGGGGAGGGGGAACTGAGAGAGTGTTCAACTGACCCAGTAATAGGGGTTAGAGGGGTAAGGGGGGGGGGGAACTGAGAGACTGTTCAACTGACCCAGTGTCAGGAGTTAGAGGGGTAAGGGGGAGGGGGAACTGAGAGACTGTTCAACTGACCCAGTGTCAGGGGTTAGAGGGGTAAGGGGTGGTGGGGGAACTGAGAGACTGTTCAACTGACCCAGTGTCAGGGGTTAGAGGGGTAAGGGGGGGGGGAAGTGAGAGACTGTTCAACTGACCCAGTGTCAGGGGTTAGAGGGGTAAGGGGGGGGGAACTGAGAGACTGTTCAACTGACCCAGTGTCAGGGGTTAGAGGGGTAAGGGGGGGGGAACTGAGAGACTGTTCAACTGACCCAGTGTCAGGGGTTAGAGGGGTAAGGGGCGGGGGGAACTGAGAGAGTGTTCAACTGACCCAGTGTCAGGGGTTAGAGGGGTAAGGGGGGGGGGGGAACTGAGAGACCGTTCAACTGACCCAGTGTCAGAGGTTAGAGGGGTAAGGGGTGGTGGGGGAACTGAGAGACTGTTCAACTGACCCAGTGCAAGGGGCTAGAGGGGTAAGGGGGTGGGGGGGGGGAAACTGAGAGACTGTTCAACTGACCCAGTGATAGGGGGATAGATGGTGGAGGGGGAGGGGGAACTGAGAGACTGTTCAACTGACCCAGTAATAGGTGGCTAGAGGGGGGAGGAGGAGGGGGAGCTGAGAGACTGTTCAAAGGATCCAGTATTAGGGGCTGAGAGGGGTAAGAGGAGGGGGAACTGAGAGAGTGTTCAACTGACCCAGTGTCAGGGGCAAGAGGGGGTAAGGCGGGGGGGGGGGAACTGAGAGACTGTTGAACTGATCCAGTGTCAGGGGTTATAGGGGTAAGGGGTGGTGGGGGAACTGAGAGACTGTTCAACTGACCCAGTGTCAGGGGTTAGAGGGGTAAGGGGGGGAACTGAGAGAGTGTTCAACTGACCCAGTGTCAGGGGCAAGAGGGGGTAAGGCGGGGGGGGGGGAACTGAGAGACTGTTGAACTGATCCAGTGTCGGGGATAGAGGGGGCAAGGGGGGTAAATTGAGATGCTGTTCAACTGACCCAGTGTCAGGGGCAAGAGGGGTAAGGGGGGCAACTGAGAGACTGTTCAACTGACCCAGTGTCAGGGGCAAGAGGGGTAAAGGGGGCAACTGAGAGACTGTTGAACTGACCCAGTGTCAGG
>NC_092774.1:5251179-5258679 GCF_047496795.1 Chiloscyllium punctatum
TGAGAACCTTTTTCCACGCATGGAGTCAGCGATTACAAGGGGGCATAGCTTTAAATTAAGGGGGGGGTAGATATAGGACTGATGTTAGGGGTAGGTTCTTCACTCAGCGAGTCGTAAGTTCATGGAATGCCCTGCCAGTAGCAGTAGTGGACTCTCCCTCTTTATGGGTATTTAAGCGGGCATTGGATAGGTATATGGAGGATAGTGGGTTAGTGTAGGTTAGGTGGGCTTTGATCGGCGCAACATCGAGGGCCGAAGGGCCTGTACTGCGCTGTATTCTTCTATGTTCTATGTTCTAACTGATATTGACCAGAATAGACTAGAATAGAACATGTTGGGTCACTTTATTTGCTATATCTGAATTATCGGAATTCTTTTTGATAAATTCCCATATAAGACATTTGTAGTTAACTGCCAATCTCTAGGTTCTGGTAAGAAAATTTTGACGGTGAAATCGAACTGGTCGGGAAGCGGGGAATAACAAATAAAAGAGATTATTTACAGAATGTCAGACAGTGACTGCACTTTCACTCAAGTCCCCTCGTTCACACTGAAAATGCCCTGCCATCCAGATCACTGGAGACAGTTGGAAACCCATGTATTTACATGACATGCCAATGGCAGACGTCCAGTACCTTCCGTCCTCAATCCCGTCCTTCTTCTGCAGATCCATGAGGCCCGTGAGGGAGGATAAGAATCCAGATATTCGCAGAACGTCTTTGTTAATTAGACACTGAAGGACAGTGTGCCGTATTAATGTCACCCTCAGGAAGCATAGTGTTATCTGAGTCTCTCTTACTCCTTCTTGCCTTTGTCTCCATTGCACAGATGTACAATTTTTCGTTTTTACCACAATTTTAACATTTTTTTCCAGTCTCTCTGCAATATCAAGAGAAGTTGCAAACCCGGAGTTACTCAAGTTTAATGATTGCTGTTTTGTTTTAATAGGTACCCAGTTGTGGACTCCATCGTTAGCAGATAGACAAATTCCTGAACATTCTCTGAGACTGATTTGTATAACGAATGGATACGATCTGAACATCTACTATATGTACTGATTGAGATGATGTCCAGGAATCACTCGCAAGGGCAATTTTTGTGCTATAATGAAAATAGCAAAGCTATTAATCCAGAGTTTGAAGAAAGAACATCTGATTCCAGAGACCTTACAGACAGTATGTTCACTTTGGATATCAAGGCATTGAAGATATCTGAAAACATGGGATACTATTGTGAACAGCAAGACAACGAGGCAGATCAGATCTCAACCCGTACAAAAACAAAAAAAAACACTGGAGGAAATACAGAATTTTCATCGATTCTCAACGCACGAATATGTCGTAAAATTGCTGCAAAGAAAATAGAGCAATAATTCAGCCCTTCATATCACTACCTACTGTTTCAAATTATTATTCAATGATGTCCTCTCCACTACTATTCTCACACGCTGGCAGTTTACTACCTTCATATCTGTATATCTTTTGGTTACACAATGAACGCATTGATTTTTTTTCACCTCTCTAGGAGCAACTTGGTTATGTACCCAAACTTTCAACAATTCACTGAAGAAAGGTTTTCGTCAACAATCCTTCTCCATCATTTGGCTCAAATCATAAGCAATTTAGAAAGTAAGATACTTTCTAAGAAGTATGCCACTTAGTTTAACACTCGATGAGATGATCACTGATCTGATAATCATCAATTCTGCTTTCTTGCTTTTTCTGCATATTGATTCCTCTTACAAGATGGGGTATACCCTCCTGCTAAGTTTAAACCAGCAGCACATACAAATATTTTTCCCATGCAGTAATCTGTGAAAAGTTGAGAGGCCGAGAGTTAGTTAAAGTTAAAATTTACAACTTTATTTCTCTAAGTGTAACAGAGAATAATTAACTAAAACTCCGATAGATGGAAACAACATTTCCACATCGTGTTTCCAAATTTTTATTGCAAACCTGTGGAGCAGGGAGGAGTTGAGTGGGGACATGATGACTCAAAGTTAAGGATGCTACCCAAGATGCCACAAGAAACCTCGACGCAACTTGCTTATAAATTGATTAATTATTTTCATTTTGATAAGCACGAAATATCTTTGTTCACTGATATTTCTGAGCAGACACCTACCTCTGAAAAACATGATCTAATTTTGTGTAGAATTATTTGTTCTGTCCAGGGAGTAGTTACACACTTTGGAATCCGGGGTGAGATGAATGCCAGAGTGCTAACAGTCACAACCCAATCAGGAAATAAGGAATACTTTCCTCCGAAAGGGAGGACACCCTAAAATAGAACTACTACTTGAGATGAATTGAATTCCTTTTGAGCCGTTGTAATGATCAACCTCATTGTATTGTATGCTTTGCTACGAGGATGGAAATGCTGAAGTACAAACTGAGTCTCAGCAAGCACACATTATGAAAAAAAACGGTGGGCTGTAATTCTGGAAAATGACATTGTGATAAAGGAATGTTTTTTCGGAATGACACTCATCTGAGCAAAGAGAAACAAAGGGCAGAGGAAACATTAAAACATCACCAGTGGATTTATAAATGTTAGCTGGACATGCGAGTTGAGTGCAGCAAAGTCTACATGCTACTCAGTGCATGAGTTAATATTGCTGTCAGTTGGAATGATCTTGTGTGCGATTGCATTTCCTCCAATTGGATCCCCGATTACTGTGTCCTTTCTGTTGTGCAGGAGAGGAGTTGCACCATCAGATGGTAGCATTTTATATTAACTTCAACACATTTGATTCAATTTGATTTATCGTAAAATATACCGAAGAGTAGTGACAAGTTCTATTCATGAACAGTGCAGCAGATGCTGGTAAGCTACGATACTCAGATCATGGGTTGCTTGGAAAGCATGAGGCAAACAGGGTACACCGCTAGGGTGAAGTAAGATGAGTGTTACAAAGGCATCGAATTAAAAGAACATTGTTATTAACGTTGCAACGCTCATAGGAAATGTTAAAATAAGATCTGCTGTAGGGAGATCGCAAGGAGTTTTCTGGTGTTTGCACCATATTTAATCAATGGAGGAAAAGCAAGAAATAGATGTAATATTTTTTCCCATGGATTCATTCATTATTATTACTCCAGACAACTTACCTTCTAAAGCAAAGGCCATCTGCGTTTGAAGAGAGATAAAGCTGGTGAGACCACAGTCCAGCTGAACATTTATAATGTTTTGATCGTTTCCAAAATCAGACACTGGGACAGACAGAACAACATACAACAGTACTGAAAATACATTGACATACAAAGAGAAATACATGGGAACAAATATGAACATGTAACCGTTCATAATAACACGGTGTTTAATTGATTTCAGCACTTGCACTGGAATGCAGCGATACACAAATGGACAAATAGAAAGAAACACACGCAGACACAGACACAGACAGACAGACAGACACACACGCGCAGAAACGCATGCACACAATGACCCACAAACAAATAAACCTAGGACAGAGACCAAGTGTGATACCATTCAAATGCACAATGGATTCTGTTCTGTGAGGCCCCTGTATGATGTAAATCAGAATAAACTCCCTCAGAAAGACCAATGCAAAAATGAGACTTAGTTCAGTGAAGAATGCTGAGAGGATAACAAAGGGGGAGTAATAAACTTGAGTTTAACCACGTACAAAACAGCAGTAGAGGTCGTAAAATTCAGGGAATCTGCTGCAAGTAATATAAAGATGTCATAGTGTTGGTTTGAGATTGACTTCACTGATTCAGGACATTGGATTAGAGGACTGTGCATTTATAGGGGCAGCTTGTGGGGCTACAAAGACAACGTCAGTTTGGAAATCTGCAGGCTGATGTTGGCAGTTTGTTGAATAGCAAGAAATGGCAGCAACGGAGAAGTGAGGCAGTAAACAAATGGGTTCTTGTAATTTAGGTAATGGAATTTGGGGAATTGCTTATCATGGATGGTAGTCAATTTTCAGAAATCCCCGTGCTCCGGGTTTAAGATAGTAATTGTAACTTGGCTTTGAATTTGCCAATTCGCAGAGAGCCCATTCTCCTCTAACACAAGCAGTGAGCTGGAATATCCGGATACATGACAGTATCATACTGAAGATGGGGTTTTAGATTGGATAGCGTCAAATGTCCAAGTGGCCTATTGTGCAGAGGACAACTTTGCTACAAATGGGTGGTGATGGCGTATTGGTATTATCGCTGGATAGTTAAACCAGAGATGCTGGCAATGTTCTGGGGATCAGTGTTTGAAACCTGCCATGTCAAATAACGGAATTTAGATTCAGTATAAATCTGTACTTGATAGTCTAACGATGACCATAAATCCACTTTGTTTGCAAACAATAACACCCTGACAAATGCCCTTCACGAGGACACATTTGACTTCAGAGCAAAAGCATTATGTTTTGATTTTAAGTAGCCTCTGGGCAAATAGGGACGGACAATAAATGATAGTCTAGCCAGAGTTGATCCGATGAACGAATAATGAAAATAAATAAATAAATCACTTTCTGTTTTGTGTGGACCATTTCGAACAGGACTATGTGGAGGAAATACTTATCATATTTCTTTGTCAAATTATACATTAAACAGACATACAGGCCAAGAATAAAATGAGGAGGTGGAATGGCAATAACGTTTCTAAAGCAGGTTTTGCAAAAGATCGCTCATCTGTACGTCTTCAAATCCTAAAGAAATTCACCAGCTTGAGTATAACGAGATTACAGCTGACTGATGCCGCCACAATTTACTACAATTTCTGCCAGTCAGCGATGAAAAACAGTTCCAGGTCTGTACAAAAATTGTGCCTTTGGACTATAAATGCGTCCCTATCTCTTGGAATCTGTATAGAATCCTGGGCAGTGACAATGTGCTGTCACTAGATCAATCTCGCAGTGATAGGAAACCAACTAACCTCTGATCAAACTGTCACATAACTGCTTCCCGGACCTGTTGAGAAAATAAACTGCAGACTTTGAGCAATAAGACAGAGGGAGTAACGTTATTTATGTGAATGCAATCTTTCTGATCCTCACCTGCAAAAATCTACTGTTATGTGAATTCGGACAATAAACTGTGAGACAGCTCTCATCATGCGAGTTTCACGTTTTCACCTCTGATAAAAGACAACGAAATGTGAGCATCCAGAGACACTAAATTTGTTTAATAATGAAGAGTTTTCGAATGCATTTCACCCAAGAAGCTGATTTGAAAGTTATGAGACAATCTTGAATCAGTCCATTTATCATCAAAGAGATCACACAGAATGGCATCGCTCTGTGCTTACAACACAGTATGACATCTGGCACTCTGTGTGTGTGTGTCTGTGTGTGTGTGTGTAAGATTTATGGTAACAATGTACTTTTCAGCACTAATCCTGTACTGCACTTTCAATCAATCTTTCTGCCAGTGTTTCTTGGTATCACATTCGATCTTCCTGCTGGTTTAACTATGCGTCACCCAGTGCTGTATTTGTCCAATTGTCTTCAAATCTCGCTTTCTTTGGTTCTATGTTCATTCTCTCCATTTGTTTGGATCTCTTTGTAACAGCGAACTCAGCATCACTTTGATTTGAGACACGACAATCGAATAGAAAAATGTTGCTGACAGGTTCTTCTTTCTGAAATTGCCGAGTGTTCTTTTCAACTGCAGTTTCAACTTGATTTCTCTCAATGAAGACTCCACAAATATTCTCTAGCTTGAACTGAGATGTACAAAGTGGCATAGAACGATACAGCATGGAAACAAACGCTCTCTTGAACACGAGCCTGACGACCCGATATCTTAAATTAGTCCAGGCTCATTTACTCGCATTTGGCCAATTTACCTCTGAACTCTTCCTTTTCATGAATCGATTGAAATGTTACTTTTTAAAATTAGCATTTGTACCAGCCTCCGCCATGTTCGCTGGCAGCTCATTCTGTACAGATGCCATACTCTGCATGAAAATGTTGTCCCTTAGGTGTCTCTCTCTCTCTGAAGCTTCCCCTGTCACCTTGAACCTGTGTCCTCCAGTTTTGGATGCGCCCACCCCGGGGATAAGATCTTGGCTATTCACCCTATCCATGCCCCTCACGATATTGTAAACCTTCAAAACGTCATTCCTCAACCTTCGACGCTCCAGGGAAAACAGTCCCAACCCATTCAACCTCACCCTGTAGCGCAACGCTCCAACCCTAGTGACATCCTTTCAAATCGCTTATGAGTCAGTTCAAGTTTCATAACATCCTTCGTATGGAAGGGAGATGGAAATTACATGCAGTATCGCAAACGTGGCTTAATCAACGCCAGATGCAGCCGAAATAAGACCTCCCAACTCGTCCACTCAATGGATTGTCCAACAAAGGCAAGTACATCAAATGCCTTCTTCACAACCCTGTCTTCCTCGGACTCCAATTTCTCGCAACTATGGACCTGCACTCCAAGGCTTCATTGTTTAGGAGCGTTCCCCAGGACCTTGCCATGAAGTGTTTATGTCCTGCTCTGATTTGTCTTTTTAAACAGCAGTACCTCACACTTATTTAAATTAAACTCCAAGTGCCACTCCGAGGCCCATTGGCATAATTGACAAAATTCCCGTTGAATGCTGAGGTGCCATTCTTCACTGTCCACTACACATTCAATTTTGGTGTCATCTGCAAACTTACTAAACGTACCTCCGAACTATTTACAAATATGACAAAAATCAGTGGACCACCCTTCCAGGATATTTGTTTTATGGTTAGTGTATGACTGAAAGCATAACAGCTTAACTTCTTTTTCTGGCATACCACGGGTTTGCCAAAGATCTCTTGGACAAACAGCAGGTCATACAGTTGCCTCTGACTCTAATCGTTCCGGATGGCTTCTCGATAACAATGGCCTGCAGCAACACGACCTGGCTGATCTTCCCCCAGTTTTACCACCTTAACGTGAGCAGAGGAGCACTATCCTAACTAACACTCAGAGCGCAGATTTGGTGTCGTCTGTTCGCAAACTGAAAGAATGTGTCCAGTAAAGATACAAATATGTGTGGCTGTAAGACAGAGATGAGAAAGCTAATATCTTTATAGAGTGGGCTGTGAGGGTTTGGAATTTCTTTGACAAAAAGGGAATGGATGCATAATTTCCAAATATTGTTAAGGAGAAGTTAGAGATATTATTGGTGACCAAGGAAATTAAAAAAGGATGTGGACGGATGTAGTGTTGAGGTTACATTCAGATCAGCAATGGACTCACTGATTGGCGGAACTGTCTATAAAATGCTGAGTGGGCTCCCTATGCGGGAGTCCTCCCCCTTTCTCTCGGGGATCTGGGGTGGTGGGTGCTGCACGCAGCAGTCCCCTGCAACTGCAGGTTGCGGTGGTTCACGGACTCCCAGCCCAACTGCTTGTTCTGTGGCGCTGTGGAGTCCGTGGACCACGTGTATATTGGGTGTGGGCATTTGCACTCCCTTTTTGCTTTTCTTAAAAACCTCCTCCTCTGATTTTGGTTGCACTTCAGTGCCACGCTCCTGATCTTCGGGCACCCGGGA
>NC_092774.1:5263679-5311179 GCF_047496795.1 Chiloscyllium punctatum
TCTGCTAATTCTTAAACTGTGACTGACGATCAAAGTTCATATAACCACCAAACCACGTTGTCAGTGAATGTTTGGAGGACAGGCAGCCTAATTTAACACAGCTTGAGGAAGTATGCTGTCGCTGATGTCGCTCCCTCTCTTTCTTGCTTTCTTCTCCAGTGCGTACATCAAAGTCATTATTTGTAAACCAAGTTTTAAAGTGGTTTTCAGTATTTTTGTTCAGCCTTTTCAGAGTGGCAGTTACATTACCTGGATTCATACCAATTTAATGAATTCTGCTTTCCTTTAACAGGTGCCCAGTCAGAAGTGATATTATCTCAGCCAGAGACAGAGACGGGAATACCCGGACAGTCTCTGAAATTGACGTGTAAAACCAATGGCTTTGAGCTGAGCAGCTACTACATGTACTGGTACCGACAAAGACCCGGGACTGGCCTGCAGTTGTTAGTTTATTATTACAATAAAGATCTGAAGTACTTCAATCCAGAGTTTGAACAACGAGTTACTGCTTCCAAAGACCTCGCAAACAATATTTTCACGTTGGAAATCAGACCATTGAGGATTTCAGACAGCGCCGCATATTACTCTGCAAGTAGCACAGTGAGACAGATCAAATAAAGACCTGTACAAAAAGTCACAAGAGAAAATGCAATATGTTCTGGCGTTCTCAATTCACCTATAATTGCATAATTCACATCAGCTCGTAGAATCAGAGTATTACCAAAAAAAAACAGACTCAGACCATTATGCCCTGTTTATCTCCATCTATTGTTCCAAGTTAATTCTCAATAGTTCCCTCTCAGTTCGTAGTCCTACAGACCGGACACATTTGCAGCTCTTATATATTTCTAGATTTATCTGGTCGCATCCTGAAACCTTTACTTTATTTTCCTGTTCAGCTGGATATTTTTAAAATTCATTGACAATGTGAGGAGATCAGTGGCTGAGTCAGCATTTAATGTCCACCCCTAATTGCCAGGAGGCCGTTAAGTATAAATCACAATGCCGTGAGTCTGGAGTCATATGTAGGCCAGAACTTGTAAGGGCATTAGTTTCCTGAAGGACATTGGTGAATCAGTTGGGATTTTCAGACAATCAACATTGGATTCATGGTCACCATCAGCCTGTTAATTCCAGATGTTTATTGATTTCAAATTCCATCATGTGCCATAAATATTCATATCCACAATGTATTATCTCATTTTACTGCAATTGAGAAGCCTCAGGGACATCAAACAAAATTAACTAATTAAGTCCATTGAGAAATTTCCAACACTCAATGAGATCATAGTTCTTTGGATCAACTTTAACTTCAATTTCTTGAACTCTTTTCCCATATCTCTTGATTCACTTAGCTAGGATGTCTGTCTCTCTAAGCCCTGAGTATACTCGATGACACAGCCTCTGTCGTTATTCTTTTCCACAGATTGATTTCCCAATGAGAGAAGTCTTAAATGTATGACTCCTTATTCTAAGAATCCGCCCTCTGCTTCCAGGATGTACGGCAGAGAAAATCAAGTTTTTTTGTGAGAAACAGCCAGGTTTTGGAAACATATTTCTGTAGGAGTTGGGACATAAGTGCAAGTCTCCTGACTCAAAGGTAGAGACATTATCATGTCTCCACAAAAGCACTACATGTAGCTTTGTTAAAATGAATTTTTCTCATGGTGATAAACACAGCACATCTTTGTTTACAATTAAACCTCTGCAGATCTCCAACTAAGAAGTAACATATTTAACTTCTGTGACATTCGCAGTGTTCCTTTGGGAATCGCTCAATACTTTAATGTGTAGAGTTGAGATGAATGCATGGTCTGTTAATTCTCAGGAATGAAATCAAGAAAGAAAAGCAACACTTTCCAGCAATTTGGTGGCCCACCTGAAATACAACTGACGTTGAGGAGAATCTCAATTGTCATCTTTATTAATGATCAGCCCCATTTCGCTGTTAGATCTGTCCAATGCGCGCCAGCAATGCGTGATTCATAATAAAGTCACTCTGAACAAGCAGGCAAACTTAAAAAAAAACTGTGGACTGATTCGAGGAAACTGACATGGAAGATAGGTAAAACGCTGTTCTGCAAAAAAAAAAACGCACCTGAGCAAACGGAAACAAACTATAAAGAAACAATAAAATATCTCCATTAAGTGCTGAACTGTTATCTAAACATGTGAGTTCAGAACCAAAAAGACAACACTGCCTCTTCGTGTCGTTTGGTGCTGCTGACAGGTTGAATGGCATTCCATGCTGTTGCTCTCCATCTGAGTAACTGTCCGCTGAGTTTGACCTCTTCATGCACAGTAGCAGGGATCTCCCTGAAGAGGGCACCATTGTGAGTTCAACACACGGAAGATCAACAGGGAAAGAGAGTTTTAAAATTATTTTTTTCATTACCATCCCTCCAGACAATTTATCTACCAACAGCGGACGTATGTTTCTCAAATGACCTTAGATGAATATAACAGCACCCCAAATGAACATTTCAAATCACTGGAACATGATTCCAATCAGATGCTGAGGTTGACAGAAAAAGACACAGCGGAACATGCAGACATACTGAAACACACTTGTAAATACCTCAAAGAGCATTCAAACATAAACAGACTCACAGACACTTGCATTTACTCACTTATGTTGGAATACACAGGCACAAACACAACACACACACACACACACACACACACACACAGGCACAAACACAACACACCCACAGAGACACACACATACACACACACACGCACATACACGCACACACATGCACACACACACACAAACACAACACACACAACACACACAGATGCGCACACACACACACAAACACAACACACACATACACGCACACACACACATGCGCGCGCACACACACACATGCGCACACACAGACACACACACACGCGCGCGCGCGCTCGCACACACACACACACACACACACACACACACATAGAAACACGGATTCAAACCCAAACAAAGACACATATAAACACAAAGTGGGGCAGACAGAATTGAAGGCGTTTATGTAAAATCCCAGTCAGCTACAAAGTTGTGTCAGGAGCTCAAAATCACACTGACAGGAAACCAATCTAACCTCGAAACAAACTGTGACCTATTTCCAAAAACTGAGCACTCCGAGCACACACAGACTTCGAGCAGAATCATGCGTGAAAACACCCGTTCAAATCCATGATGCAAATTAGTTTCATGCCTCTTGTAAAATTTGCACTGCCTTGATATCGGTAAAACCGTTGGCGTCATTTATTTCGCAATTTCTTTTCAAAACCTTTATAGTTACTGCGTCAGATGATGCTAAATTAAGGCCAGGAAGCTGTTCAGATGCTAGAGACTCTCTGGATGATCAGAAACTTCTGAAAAAGAATGATGGTCTCTGGATAAGACCAATGGAGCTCCTTTGCACTGGGGGTTCTGCACTGAGTGATGCAATTCATCGCAATCCCCTGTTCTCTCCAAAGCACATCCAGAAATATTTTGATTTCTGGTAGCTATCCAACATCTCTTGGACTGAAGAGAATTGACGCGGATCCATCACCCTATCAGGCAATGTATATGCTTTCACAATGAGCTGCTTTTAAAGTAATTCCCATGATATGCCTGATCGTTTTGTAACTAGTGTGCATCTCTGGAAAGGGCAGAATAGCAGAACATTTGGAAAGCATTAATGAGATTGAACATTAACCGCATTACTTTATGGCAATCATCTCATGCTGAAGAAAAGTATTCGTAATTTTTCTTATTATTCAGAATGTAATGAGTGGAAATGATAATGAAGAGCAAGTGAACGCATTTTATCTGAAATTTCAGAGAGCTTTTTATGAAGTCCCATATAAAATATTATCGGGCCACAGACAACACCAAGGAGCTGTGGACATCAGATTGACACGGATCGAGATCTGGTTGTCAGACAGGAATCAGGAGTGGAAATAAATGAGTGTTTATGTGAGTGACAGGTGGGGGCTGCCAATTTACTGAAATCTCCTACATTTACAATGCTGACACACCCAACAGAAATTATAAGAGCTCCGTATGTCAAGAATCGACATGAGACATCAATTTCAGACAAGTATATTGTGTCCTTCTTCTGCCAATTTCTCATAAATGTCAAATGAGGATCAGAGTCCAATAATACACGAAATTGTTTTCTTAGTGAATGACTGGAGGGCAAACTTTATCATTTAACATACACCCAGGAAGCAGGGAGTCCCTGAGATTTCTCCATCTACTTGTTTTCTTCTCCAGGGCGTATGTCAACCTTTTTTCATGAACTAAATTTTAAATTGATTTTCAATACGGCTGATAATCCCTTTCCCGAGAAATACCCGGTGTCAATTTGGCTTAATGAATGCAGTTTAATTTTAGTAGGTGCCCAGTCGAATGTGATGGTCACTCAGTCGGCGGTTGAGAGAGGAATTCCCTGGAAATAAGCTGAGGCTGCCCTGTAAAACCAACAGTTCGATTCGGGAAAATACAAGATGTTTTGGTAGACAGCCCTTTGGAATGGGCAATAATGTCAAGTTCAATACTACAAAGAAGGCGATAAGGTTTTAATTCAGAGCTTGAACAGCGATATACTGCCTCCAAAGACCTAACAAAAAACATCTTTTCTGCCGATGTCAGAACATGCAGCTTGTTAGACAGTGACATAGGTCAGATTAAGACCTTTCCAAAAAGCCCCAAGATGAAATGCAGTATTTTCCGCTCTTTCCAAAGCACCAATACTGTCAGCATTGACAGCAGCTCATAGAATCACTTAGTTAAAAAGAGGCACAACAGACCATTTAGGCCCTCGATATCTCCACATGCTGTTGCAAACTACTGCTCAATGGTTCCTGCTCCATTGCTACTCCTAGTATACTTAGGAGTTAACACTTTCTATATATCACTACATTTATCTTGTTACATACTGAAAGCATTCCTTCCTTTTCCTGTCCAGTGGTAGGTTGATCATGAATCCTAGCTTTCCATTGCATTAATATTCAAGCCTATGCCCTCGTTTATCTGCAATATGAAAGCCTTTAGATCATAAGATATGGAAGCTGAAACGTGCTATTCATTCCACTGAGACTGTTCGACTGCACGATAAGGTCATGGATTATTGGGTCAACATTTCCTCCATTTTTACCATAACCCTTAATTCCATTACCGAATATAAATCTGTCCATCTCAGCCTTGAACAAACCTAACGACTCAGCTTCTTTGCCAAATAATCCCATAGAGTCAATTCTCTCAGTGAAAAGAAATTCCTCCTCATCTCTTAACGTGTGACCCATTAAACGTGTGACCCCTTCTTTTAAGATTGACGGTCTATTTTTTGACAGTCCCACACGTTGAAACAACCTTAATGCATCACTGTGCAAAGTTTTCATAGCACACTTCAGGAAGACTGACGTGAGCCTCCCAACTGAAAGTAGCGACACTACAACAATTTCACAAAAGCTGTATGTGCATATATACTGAATAATTATCCTAATTCGGATGAACACAGCATTTACTTGGTCACAATAATTTGTCTACAGATAGCCAGCCCTGGAACAACATAACCTTCGCTTGAGTTTCATTGCCAGTGTTCCCCTGGGAAGCGTTCTGCACTTTAACGTCCAGCAGTGGAGATGAATGATTGGTCTGTTAATTGTCATGAACTGATCAAGAGTTAAGAACTACTTTCTATCAATGTGGAGGACAGATGGAAGTACAACCAACAACGACGAGAATCTGACTTATTTTCTGTTTTCATGATATACCTCATTGTTTTCTAGGATTTATCCAGTGTTTGCACACGACCCCGGTTTCACAAGCTGACTCGGAGCAAATATACTCTATTAGTAGAATGTAAAATTGCTTCAGCAAATGACCTGTGGGAAGAGGTTGCTCAAAATGATATTCTTCTGAGCAAAGATAAATAAAAGGACAGACGACACATTAAAAGACTGGCAGTGAATTTCTGAATATTATCTTCACCTGTGAGTAGAGTGCATCAAAGACTGCGCACTGCCCATGTTTGTGAGGTGATTCTGCTGAGAGTTTGAACAGTGCTGTGTGCACCTGCCCTGTCTCTGACCGAATCCCGAATGAATTTGATCTTCCTGTTGTGCGGTAGACGGTGTTCCCAACAGAGGTTGGCATTGCATCACGTGCAACGCACGTTGGAAATAAAGGGAAGAAGATGAGATTTTAAAATTAATTATTTCATCACCATCCATCGGACAATTCATCTCCCAAAACAATGGCCACCGACGTCCGAACTGACGTTGGATTCATCTAAGAAAACTCAAGATGAACGATTCAAATAATTTGGAAATGATTCCGTTCAGACACTGAGGCGGGCAGAATAAAACACAGCAGAATATGCACGCACACAGAAACAGACACACAAATAATTGTCCACTTTGGTCCTTGATGTGCCCTGTTACCTCTCTAGTTATTCTCTTTCCCTCAATATACTTAAATTACCTCTTTTAATTCACCCTAACCTTCTCATCCAAGGCTATCTCGTTTCCCTTTCCACTATTCTGATTCTGTTCTTCAGTAAACTCCTGCATTCCCTGTATACCTGCAGGGATTCCCTTGATCCCAGCTGCCTGAACCTGAGCCACGACTCCTTTTTTTTCTGGTCAAAGCCTCAATATCACTGGTCATCCAAGGTACCGGATTCCTGCTAAATTTGTCCTTCACCCTCACAGGAACATATAGAACGTAAAATCTAGCTATCTCACTTTTAAAGACCTCCCACTCGCCGGAGGTCACTTTGCCTGCAGGCCAGCTACTTCAAACAATCTCTGCCAGCACCTGCATGATACCACCAAAATTCACATTACCCCAGGTTCATAAATTGAACCTGTGGACCAGTGCTGTCCCACTGGGTAACTGTTTTTAAATTAATAGAACTCTGGACACTGGTCCAAAGGTGCATCCCCACTGTCACCTCTCCGACCTATTCCCTAAGAGTTTTCTAAGTTTACAGCATGCATAGAACAGTTCTTAACCACCACGTGCGCCTGTGATTAGGTACCTGTGTATCAGGTAAATATAGAGGAGAGGGAAATGGAATAGACAGACAGTGCAGAGGCCTCCCGTTGCCGTCCACATCGGCAATGTGTATACCGTTTAGGATCCTGTTGGGACCCTTAGCGGCCAGACATCTCGCATTGAGCCTAGCTGTCTGGCTCAGAAGCGAAGAGGGAAGAATGGGAGAGCGATTGCGATCGGCGATTCAACGGTGAGAGGAGCAGACAGGAGATGCTGTGGTCATGAATGAGACTCCCAGGTGTTATGTCCCTTCAGGGTTCCAGGGTGAGGGATTTCTCGGATTGAGTCTTCATGATATTTAAGGCGGAGAGGGAGCACTCAGAAGTCATGGTACACATCGTTACCAGTGCCATTGCTCGGAAAATGGATGATGACCTGAAAAGTGAATGTAGGGAGTTAGGGTGGACGCTAAAAAGCAGGTCAATCTGAACCGTAATCTCAGAGTTGGCATTCGTGAAGCTAGGAACAGACAGTATGGACAGATGAACACGTGCCTGCAGGACTGGTGCAGGAGGGAGGGCTTTAGGTATGTGCATCATTGGGATACTTTCTGGTGAGGTTGGGACTTGTACAAGAAGGATGGGTTGCACCTGAATTGGAGAGGCACCAATATGCAGGGCAGTATGTTTGCAGGAGTTGTTCAAGAGTGCTCCAATTCGTTTGCCAGCAGTTTGGGAAAGGAAGCAACGGACCTGAGGATGGAGTAACTAGTGAACAGACAGATACAACGTGCAGCGAGTCTATGAGAAGTGACAGAGTGATGGACAGTTGATAGGGCAAAGCTTTAGAGAGTGTGAATTTTGAATTATGCCTATTTTTACGCAAGCCACATCAGGAATAAGAGTGATGAACTTAGAGCATGGACCAGTACTTGGAACTATGATGTTGTGGCCACTATGGAGACTTGGATATCATAGTGGCAGTAATGGTTGTTTGATTTTCCATGGTTAGACGATTCAAAAGGAATATTCGGCGTTGGGGCGGGGGTGAGGTAACAGATGGCGGAGTAGCATTGTTAAAAAAAGATAGTATCAGAGTTGCAGAAAGGGAGGTCATCGAGGATTGTTTATCTATAGAGTCAGAATGGAAGGAAGTCAGAAACAGGAAAGGAACAGTCATTGGGTGTTTTCTACAGTTCCCACAATCGCAACAGAGAAACAGAGAAGGTGATTGGGAGACAGAGTTTGGAAAGATGCAGAAGTAACAAGCTCGTTGTCATGGGTGACTTTAACTTCCCTAATATTGATTGGAACCTCTGAGTTCAAATAGATTGGATGGAACAGGCTTTTGTCAGGTGTGTCCAGGAAGGGGTCCTGACTCAATATGTCGATAGGCCGACTAGATGGGAGGCGTATTGTATTTGGTGCTTGGTAATGAACCAGGCCAGGTACCAGATATCTCACTGGGAGACTATTTCGGTGAAAGTGGTCACAACTCACTGACCTTCACTACAGACATGGCAGAGGTAGGACCAAATGGTATGGGAAAGTATTTAAATAGGGGAGGGGGACTGACAATGCTGTTTTCAGGAACTGATGCGCCCAAAATGTGAACAGATGTTCTCAGGAAAATGCACGTCAGAAGAGGAGGTTATTCAGGGAGCACTTGCTGCGAGTGCTGGACACCTTTGTCGCACTTCGGCAAGGAAGGGATGATAGAGTGAAGTGACCTTGGGTGACAAGGGATATAGAACATCTACTAAAGAGGAAGAAGCAAGCTTACTTAAGTTTGAGGAAGCTGGTCTCTTAGACGAATCTTAATTTGTGCACCTACATCACGTATTGTTACCGACATCGCTCCAGACTTAGCCTGCACTGGTTAGTTTGGTACGTGAATGTAAACAACCAAGATTTTAATCCCGGTGTTCCACAACGAGTAAGTGCATCTAAAGCCTTTTCAAACAGCATCTTTACTTTGTTTATTAAGACATTGGCAATGTCAGGCAGCGCAACACATTATTGTGCGCGGGGATACTGTGAAACAGATGAGCTCTTGTGTACAAAGACCCACAAGAGGAAATGTCAAATCTTCTGTGCTTCTCCAGCAGCAATGCAGCTATCATTGACTGCATCTCATAGAATCAGATCATTACAAAGAGGACAAGGAATCCATTCTCTCCTTGAAACCTCTGACTCCAGTTTCAAAATGGTGCTCAACCAATCACTGTATAGTTCAACCTCCACAGTGTTAGCAAGTTTAACCCCGTGTACCTTTAGACTTTGTTGTTACATTCTGCTTTATTTTCCACTTTATGAATAACCTTGTTGTTTAAACCACATTTTGGTAAGGCGCTGCACAAAGATTCATATTCACAAGCCTATTATATCATTCAACTATAATCACATGGTTTTGAGAATTTACGACATAAAAGAAGGATGGTGTTCAGTTTGGCAATCCAAAAGCGTTCAACCTCTCAAAGAGACCAGGGATAATCTGATAATTCCTCACTTAATTTTCATACCTTTCCCCATCATCTTTGATTGTAGACAGAGCAAAAATCAAACACGAATGTACTTATCAACCGAGAATATGTGGCAAACCATTGTACAGATTCAAATCCATCTGAGAGAAGAAATTTGTCCTCATTGCTGTCTTAAGTGTGTGATTTCTTATGCTGAAATCACAACTTCCACTCTCAAAATTTAACAAACACCCATTCTGTATCTACCACTTCAAGTTTTCACGTCACGTCTCTGCAACATATGCAATGTGAACACGCAATCTCCTGAATCAAAGTGAGGTACAATGGGGGAATGCCAGAAGAACGTTAAACTCAGCTAGTTTGCACGCTGAAGAATTAGTCTTCTGATGTAAAACATAAAGAATGTTTAGTCGTTGTCATTTTTCTCCAGTCATACGTTCATGGTTTTTTGTTGTGAACAGTTTTACACTTTAGAATGGCGATGAATGCCATGTTGTAAATAAACAAAGCAAGATTTTACATCATTTGAAGACAAGACGATGTACAGACGCCATTGAAGAAAACCTAAATTTGTGCCAGTTTACAAATCAGCTTCATTACGTTGTGAGATCTGTTCTGCACAAAAGAAAACACTCCTGATCCACAAACTCATTCTGAGCATTTACACGGTCTTAAAAAAGACATGGTCTGGGAGTCCGGGAATTTGACTTGAGAGGTGGCAAAAGGACTGCTCAGAATGACAGAGCCAAGAGAAGCAAAGAATAAAAGCGCATTAAAGCATGACCAGTGAAGTTATGAAGGTCAGCAGCATGTAGGAGCTGAGAGCAGCAAAGATTACACACTGTCTTTGTGTGTGATTTGAAGCTGACAACAGGTTGAATGTTGTTGTGTGCTGCTGGCATTCCTCTGATCGAATCCCTGATGAGGTTTATTGTCCTCCTGTTCAATAGCGGAAGTCCTCCAGCAGAGGGTGAAATTGTATCACGTTAATGACAAAGAAGAGAAACAGCGAAACAGACTGTTAGACTTGTGCAATTTATTAATTTCTATCTCCCAGTGAAGTTGACAGCTTCTTCTGAGCTTTAGTAGATACGTTTCATATGAACCTTCCAAATCTTTTGAACATGTTTCCAAATCAGACACTGAGACAGTTGCAACAACGGACAGCAGGGTATGTATATATACAACGTACATAAAACCGTTAGAAAATATATGCCCAATTAAAAATCCATAAACACACATAAGCACATGCACATAAACACTTACACACTAGAACTTACAGGACATCATATATACACACACACACACACACACACACACAGAAATACAAAAACACACAAGCACACAGACTAAAAATCTCAAAAGTACAGGTGCACAGAAACACATGTACACACATGCACACACGAAACAATCACACATAAACAATTAGAAAGTCACAGATAGGGTGCTAGTACCTAAGGCAACTAGCTACTCCGGATTTTTCAGATGCAGGGTGGGTCTTTGTCTGTGAGGCCTCTGGTTTCACTGCAACGGAGAGATACCCTTGGAGGAGAGGAAGCAGAGTCCAGTCAAATGTGCTCAGAAGAATACAAGAGACAATGATAATATTGAGCCTGTGTGCAGAGCAATAGCAACAGATTGGGACAATAAAATGGAAACTGTTAAAAAAGTCCTATCAGCGATACCGACTGATAAGAGTATGATGGAATTCAAGATGCAGAAGATGGGAGTTTGTTGTCTGTGATTTGAGAGGGGAAATTTTGTGCTGCATCAAGGCTGAGGATTTGGATGGACTTCTTGGAAGCGACGTGGGCATTAATGGGCACACATTAACTGGTTATAAAGAAAAATCAGCATTAAATTGGGAAATGGCACAAAAAAGTAGTTAGCAAAGCTGATGTGAATATCGGGTTTTTTTAAAATCAGGGATTGAAACCAATTTATCAGATGCTCTTGAGTCGATATTAAGCGAAGTGACTGCGCACCTGCTCAGGGTGTGTCAATTCAGTTAAATTATTTTCCCCTCCTCCTGGTTCTGAGAACATCACCAAGAACACAAGGTATAGAGGTGGGAGCCAAGGAAGAGACAACGGCAGTTTACTGTGGGCGGGGTTTTAGAACATTGCCTTGAAATATACAATTTGCCGATACACAGAACAGCAGCAATGTGGATACTCAGCCTTTGGATTGCATGGGGAGCAATTCTAACAGGTAAACGTGGAGGAAATATATTTTGCATTTCTTTATGAAATCACTTTTTAAACTGACACCAGTCTGACATTCTAAAACTGACATCCGTTTTCCCTTTCAGATGTAACTGATGGAGATTCCGTCACTCAGCCACCATCCCCTGATGTTCAGACAGAAGGAGAAAAAGTGGCTCTCAACTGTAGCTATGATACTACAAGGAGTTTCTATTTATTGGCTTGGTACCGTCAGCACCCAGACACAGAGCCCGTATACATTCTGGGAAAAGATACTGACAATGATGAGGATAAAGCGGATTTTGCTCAAGATCGCTTCTCAACAGAACTTCAGACCACAAATAAATTCACCAGTCTCACTATCACTGGGCTAATGTTGTCTGATACTGCCATATATTATTGCGCTTTCAGTGACTACACAGTGATACATAATACTCTCACTCCTGTACAATAACTGCTTTTCGATTGTAGTTCGTCTGTCTGTTGGAATTTATCTGCATTCCAGGACTGCTGCCATGTGCTGTCAGGAGCATGCGCTCTCATTGAGAGGAAACCAAACTTACCTCGAAACAAACTGTCAGTAAATTCCTTCCCGGAACTGCTGAGCGAATCAGTAGCAGAGTCCGAGCATTCACACAGACACAGAACTGAATTATCTATGAACAATCCCATTCTAATTCCTACTCTCAACAATCTACTGTCACGTGAACTGTCATCACTGAATTAAGAGACAACTCTCTTTCTCTCGGGTTCACATCGTCATATTTTAAACTGACCCCAGTCTGAAATTTTCCAATTTAACTATATTCTCTATTTCAGATCTGGGCCATGGAGATTCTGTCTCTCAGTCGTGAGCCAGAGATCCACATGAGGCAAAGCCTAGATTATAAGTTGTACCTATGATAATTTATGGAGCAGCTATGCATTGTACTGTTACACAGACACAGTGATCGAATATACACTGAGCAATAATTCTGATGGAGATGAACATAAAGAAGATTTTAATGAAAATTACTGCTCTGCCGTCCTCCCACCATCGAATGAATAACTGTAGATTTCTGCCAAAATTTGTAGTTCTCTGTTGGGTTTGATTCTACACTTTAGAGTTCAGGGTATGGCCATAAATATCTGGGTTTTTAATTGTTAAAAACGACGTGGACAAGATGTTTCCTCTGGTAGGAGATATTAGGACCCGAGCGGACAGTCTCACATTGAAGGGATAACTCTTCAGAACAGGTGTCAGGAGGAAACTCTCCAGCCAGAAGGTGGTTATTTTGTGGAAGTCCTTACTTCAGTGGATGTGGAGGCCAAATCATTGAGTGTATTTAAAACAGAGATTCTGATTGGTAAGGGAATAAAAGGTTTACAGGGAGAAGACAGGAGAATGGTTTTGAGAATCATATCACATATGATCGAATAGTACAGCAGAGTCGATAGACTTAACAGCCATTTCAACTCCTGTATCTTATGGTCTTATGCTTTTATAACAAAGTGGGGTTGCAAATCTGGAACACTGACAGTGGTGATGCTGAATGACTGTGAGAATGATAGGTGAATGAGTAAATAGAAACTAATGAGTAAAGAAATATAAATTAAGATGCACTCTCGAAATTTATGAATTTCACTTTGAAACCCATAACTGAGATATGGACAGAAGTCGATGCTCTCGGGGTTAAACAGATTGTTACTTGCCAGGAGGTCACTGCGATTATTACCATGGAGTGTGATTTATTGCTACCATGTTTAGAAGCAGACGGGACGAGTGATCACAGTGCTGCTTGTCGAAATTGTCCTTTGCAATCTCTCTGGCTCGCTGTGCAATGAATACTTGTAAAAGTTATCTCTTGGCTTGTAATCAACAGGGCTACTTCATGATGACTCGCGAGGAATTTCTTGTGGTTTCTTGAATCTGTTACACAATGCAGCCAAGTGAACAGATTCCCACTACACCAGCAACCTTTGTGCTCTATATTTTGAACTGACCTTACTGAGACAGGAGTAGCCACAGAATGCAAATTTTGCAGTCATCGTTCACAGTATAACAGTTTCCGGATTCACATCACTCACATCCTGTTGTGGTTCTGTTTGCCGAGCTGGGAATTTGTGTTGTAGACGTTTCATCCCCTGTCTAGGTGACATCCTCAGTGCTTGGGAGCCTCCTGTGAAGCGCTTCTGTGATGTTTTACGGCATTTATAGTGCTCTATCAGAGGAAGCTCTTCACAGGATGCTCCCAAGTACTGAGGATGTCACCTAGGCAGGGGACGAAACGTCTACAACACAAATTCCCAGCTCGGCGAACAGAACCACAACAACGAGCATCCGAGCTACAAATCTTCTCCCAAACTTTGAACTCACATCCTGTCAGCGAATATTTCAGAACATTTTGCAGCGAGTGAGTTTACTCGGAATGAAGTCAGTGTTGTGATGGAACAAATAAGGGCAAGAGCCCCACTCAAAAACACACGCACTACTGGCAATGTGAGAGTGACAAGAACAATTACAACACGACTATTAAGACTAACAGTTTGTTCTGTGATGTGCATACAGTGAGGCAGAGAGACGCCCTTAGGGGAAGATAGACGAAGGCGAGATTAAATCCAGTGAATGATATTGAAAGCAAGCAACAGACTGAAATTGATGCAAAAGTCGATTATAATATGCAGGAGAAAATAGAAATACGTCAACGGTTCCATCAAGACCAAAAGTCATGCAATCGGATCATGGCTTTTCTGATCATCCTCATATCCAGTTTCTTCGGCCTTTCCCCTGTGCAGTCGTTGATCCCTTCTGGATGAAGGATCTTTCTGTTTCTGCCTTCAATATGTTTAATGACTCAATCTCGACAGGCGTCTGCAACACCGAATCCATGTGGTTTACGACCCTCTGACAGGAGAAATTCTTCCTCATCGCTGAACAACTGAATGATAATTGCTCTGAATTATTTACCCTCTTGTACTATACACTCCGATATGAGGAAACAATTCCTCCATATTTCCTTGTCAGTTCACCTATGAAACTTACATGTTTCAATAAGACCTCTCACCCACTTTCTTGCTCTCCTACCTAGTGTGTAGCTTCAATTATTTCTTTTCCCAAATTAACGAGATTTTCATTTTCTCGGTTAATTCCATCCCTGGTCTGGTTACACAAGCTGACATCACGCCAGTTTAACGAAATCTGTGCAAGCTTAACAGGTATCCATAAGGAAGTGATGTTGACACAGCCAAAGGCAGAGCCGGGTATCCCCAGATAGACTGTGATATTGACCTGAAAAACAAGTGGGTTTTCTGAGCTACATGATGTATCAGTAATGACAATATCCTGGGAAGGGTCTGTAATGGCTAGTTTGGCACTATACTGAACTGCCCCATGGTAGATGAAGGATGGGTGACAAATAGTGGCCTAGACAGCGAACCACACGTCTCGTGAATGAAACAATATAAGGTATATCATCCTTTAATCGTAATTGCTGGATAACACCCTCCATCAGATAAAACTGTTTTGGGAATCCTGATATCCAAAGGACTAAAATGCTTCAAAAAGGAATACACCAAAATTTTCTTCAAAGTTATTAGGAATGGACAATAGCAATCACCGGCGTAGCCATAGATTCCCACATCACATTAACAAATTAAACTGGAAATCTGCTTAAGGCGTATACGCCAATCGGTCATTATCCCATTAGTCACTACTCGAGTCTTAGGCTGGACACTATATTTTTCTACAATTAAATTATAATTGAAAGAGATGCAGAGCGGTGGGAAGATCCCAGAATGACCGTCTCATCATGTCCCCCATCTGTGGTGGGCATGAGACCACAAAGAATGACAGAATTACTATAGCGCATTGGAAGACATTTGGCCCATTGAGACTCCACCAGTTATATTACCTAATGTTAAAGTTCTGTCTGTTTTTCCCCCCATGACCCTGTATGGCATTCTTATCGAAATAATCATCCAATACCCTCTTGTTTGTCCCAGCTGAACTTGCCTCCAACAGGTTTTCAATCACTGTGTTCCAGACCAAAAACAAAATTCATTCTACCCAAAAGTTTACCTTCTGGACCTGATTATTCCTTCCGATCTGAGGGGGTGATATCACATGGACCACAACCTCAAATCTGTTAACTCTCCCTCAGAAGAATTTCCTGCAGCTGGTCTTTGACCTTACTGACCTTGACACCAACGAGGAAACATAACTCATTGGGCTCAAGTGGTCATTCTCACGGCTACATAAGCATTGTATATTCTCTTAAAGGTTAAAAAATACCCTATTAACACTGCCTTCCTCTCTTCATTCTCTCCTCCTTTCCAGTGGAGACATGCATTGTGCCACAAGCATGGCTGTGGGGTACTTCTCTGATAAATAATCACCCTGAACAGTATCAAATCAGGAAGCCAATTATTTAACTGGATATCACGAGAATCTTCCACTACTTGAGTAGCTTATGTGGATTAACTGGCGGTTACACATTCCCCTTTCAACCTCCATCTTGTGACTCTCTGTTGTGATACTACATGGTCAAGGGTGGGTGATGGCACCCACTGCTCTAAGGTCCGAACACTGAATCAAAGTGGAAAGTCACTGCGCCATGAATCAGCATCCTGGTCTGCAGGGCATTCTGTAATCAATGAGTCAGGTAGGCACCAGCAGAAAGAGAGGACGGAAGATCAGACTGAGTCCACTGAAGGCTACTGAGAGGAGGCTACAGAGGACCACAGCTAGTTTTCAGAGTGGGTATAGGGGAACAGCAATAGATGATCAGAATGAAAGTGAAACTTTAAGGAGTGATATTGATTTTTCTGACGGACAAGTTTGAGAAAGAGTTCACTGATGCGATTTGAGGCCTGTAATTTGCGTTTGGACGATTTATGGTGCCATATGTATTTTTGGATGCGCTAACATTCACAGGGAGCACACACAGTAGTAATGATAGTGCACATATTAACTGGGTAACTGCAAACATTGCAGCAAATTTCCGGAGCAGGGCAGGGAAAGAAAGGGTCTTGACATCATGTGGGAGTTTGTTCATCATGGCTCGAACTCGATGTATCAGAATTATCGTGGATCTGTTTTAAGGAGAGTGAGTGTACCTCACCTTGGTGTATGTGAATCCACTGAAAATCTGATGACGCCTTTCGCTCTTACAGCATCACTGATGACAGAGGGCAATGTATTGATAGCATCTGGAGACACGACAACAGTTTGCTGAGGGCGGAGATTTCGACTGGGTCTCTTCAAATATTTAACTGTCCATTTCCACAGAGTGCAGTGACAATGCTGATACTCAGCATCTCTTTTGTTTGGGGAGCATTTGTATTAGGTAAGTATGGATGAAATGAATTTCAAATTTCTTTATCAATTGACATCTTAAACTGACGCCAGCGTTACATTTTGCATTTAATATCTGTTTTCATTTTCAGACCTGAGTCTTGGAGATTCTGTCGCTCAGTCACTAAAGTCTGATGTTCGTACAGAAGGAGACTTGATGACTCTTCGCTGTTCCTACGATACTGCATCGGACTATTACTGGCTATACTGGTACAGACAGCACCCAGATACGCAGCCCGAGTTTATAATGCTGAAGTATTCTGGAGGTAGCGAGAGTAAAGCACAATTTGCCTTACATCGTTTCTCGATGGAACTCGAGAAGAACAACAAACTCACGAGTTTAACTGTCTCAGGACTGCAGCGGACCGACGGGGCCATGTATTATTGCGCTTTCAAACTCACAGTGGTAGAATGTTTTCCAAACATCGTACAAAAACCTTTGGTGGAATCCACTGCCGTTTCCTCTTTGTGCAGAATCGCAAGCAGATATAACCACAAAGAGAAACACAATATCAGGTATTCAGCCAGAAAGCAAGCAAGGATACCAATTAATCTCAGTTCAAACTGTCACATATTGTTTCCATAAGCAGCTCAGCAAATAAGAGACACCGTAACTCAATGGTTAGAACTGTTACCTCACAGCTCCAGGGACCAAGATTTGATTCCATTCTTGGGCGATATTCTCTGTGTACTTTGAAAATTCTCCCCGTGTCTGTTTGAGTTTGGTCCAGTTTACTTCCATTGTGCAAAGATGCGCATCTTAGGCGATTGGCCATGTGAATTATCCCATCGCGTACAGGGATGTGCAGGCTAGGTGGATCAGCGATTGCAAATGAAGGTTTGCAAAGGGTAGGTGGCCTGAGTCTGGGTAGAGTTCTCTTCAGAGAGTCGGTGTGGACTCAATGGGACAAATGGCCTGCTACCACATAATTGACATTCTGTTTGTTTTAAAAAGTATAGACTTCTTTCCCTTCGCAATAGAGGAAAGCATTCCTTTCACCTTTCGTACTACCCGCTAAACTTGAATTCTAACTTTTCGTGATGCATGAATTTGGACACTTGTTGTTTTCTCATTGTACTGCCGAAGATATAGTGGCTGATTTTTCACAGAAATACAAATATATTATATTCCTTTATTCACACTGCTTGTTATCTCCTCGAGGAATCGCACTAACGATGACAGTCAACATCTATCCTTCATGGAGCCATGCTGAACCTTATATGAAAGAAAGGAAAAGTGGCCACAATCAGAGAGGACTGCTTTCTTGTCAGAGAAGGGGAGGACTGGTTGTGGTTTAAACTGAGGGTCATCACGCTTCACAGAATTAGTGAAGGTGAGATTTTCATTGTAGCCTTGTGCAGGAGTTACATCAGCTGCATGTCAAACCATCTCTCCAGTCACCGGAGCTAACCAAATGCAATGCAGCATGCATTTATAAACACACTATTACTGTATCATTTGTAAAATATAGCATTTTCCCAAACACAGGTATGAAGCTATCTGACATTTTTCTTTTTTGCTTTATTGTATCCTTGCCTTTTCTTTGGAATATAGGAATTGAGACTGAGTGCAGAAGATTAGTAGTAGTAGAAGAGAGACATTTTTGGAAATGGTAAAAGTGAGACATAGAGGTGTGATGATATGTTGTTGGGTAATGTTGAGAATGAATGCATTGATTGATGAAGAGAAAGAGTCACTCACGGCAAAACAATAAGTTTTAAAATTATTTAGGGCCTAGAAATATTGTATTGTCTTCTGACAGGTTGCCAGGAGGAAAAGTGCATAGATTGTTTGAAAACTTTAATACATACCCACTGACCCTTTCAAAGCGGTTTGGGTTATGTTTCACATTTTTATTACATAGTGTTCAATGAATGTTTTCATCTCATGATGTGTTTTTTTTTTGGAAAGAAACCGTCCTCCATTTTCAACAGTGCCACAGTTGTCTTTTCAAAGAGTGAATCTAAAGTCTGTGCACCGATGCTGCAATGTATTGCTGCCCTCAATATGTTTGAATCCCAGATGAGGTTAATCTCCATCATTTCCCGATGAGTTTCAAATAGTGTGACCAGAAGGACAATGCAAACGCTGGGAATTGTGTTAAGTGCTGTAGTTTAAGAACATAAATCTTAATCTTATGCATTACCTGTGGGAAGGAAACAACGGACTTTTAAGGGCCGCTTCATTTCTTCATTCAGGCATAAGGAAAATTTCAACAAGCTCTCTTCCTGCTGAAGCTCTGAAATCTATTAAACTAATAAAGAAATCTGGTTAACTTTGATTTTTGCAGCAAGGCAGACCATATAGTATAAAGGCAAGGCCAATCTTCTCCCATGGTGCAACTGCCAAATGACTGGAAAAGTTGGGATTTGAGCTCAGTATGGGAGTTCAGGCAAATCAGAGAGGGATGCACTTCTGGGTCTGCTTCCAGCCAATTTTCCGTTGGCTACTTTATGATCGTGGTGCCAAAGCTTAGACTCAAGAAATGGCCTAGGTGAACAAAAGATTTTGTTGAAGAGGGCAAGCAGCAACTCCACTGTCTGCCATTCGCTAAATCGACAGAAATTACAGTTCGCGAAATGGTCTGTTCCTCCTGTCAGACCTGGGACATGAGGGAGCGGTCAATTAGTCTGGCCACTATAATTGGTGCATGCGTGCCTGAATGCGCCTTCGCTGAGACCTCTTTGGTCAGTTGGAGGGCCGCTGGAAGAGCTGAACAGCATGCTGGGGACAGAAAATGTGGTAAGTAGTAATTTCAGGGTTGTGGTCACAACGCATATGTTTTCAAATTAGATGTGTGACTGCCAGGAGAGGTAGGCAATGGTGAGGCTGTCTCCTGTGGCTGTCCTCCTCTCAAAAAAGTACATTTTTTTGAATAATCTCGGCGGGATCGCCACTCAGCAGAAATAACAGCACCAGACATGTGTTTCGCTGTGTTGTCAGGCAGGCTGAGTCAAAGCATGCAATCTAATATGGGACTCTGTAGTCTGAGGCATAGAGAGTTATTTCTGTGGCCATGAGCAAAATTCCAAGATGGTGTGTTGCCTCCCTGGTGCCACGGTTAAAGACATCGCAGAGCTGTTGTAACACATTCTCAATGGGAATCATGAGAAGCCCGATGTTATTTTTACACATTGTCAACAATGACATTGGGAGATTGAAAGGATGATGCTCTGCAAATTTAATAGGGAGTTAGGCAGAAGGTTAAAAAGCAAAGCGTCAGGTCAGTAATGCCTGGATGACTCTTGGTGCCACATGCTAGTGCGTGTAGGAACTGGAGGATGAGGCAGATGAGTGTCTGGCTGAGGAACCATTGCAGGCCACGCGATTCAGACTTTGTGGCTGTTGGAATCGCTTCTGTAGCAGCAGCGACCTGTACCAGGGGAATCCGTTGCTCCTGAGCTGCAGTGAGACCAATATCCTGGCGGGGAGATGCACTGGAGCTTCATGAGAGGGTTTTCATCGACTCTGGCAGTGATCTGCAAACTAAGCAGCAGTGAGACAGAAAGATGCTTGAGGATAGTAAAGAGGTAAAAGCAACGAGTTAAGTCGGCAAGACTTGTAAGAACATGACAGAGAACCAGAGCAGACTGATTAATTAAACTGACTTTATTTCAAAGGACAAGTAAGACAGGTAGACTCAGAGCATAGAGGGGAACGTGGGACTGGAATATCATAGCTAACAGGAACGAGGGAGGGACAGGGCTCAGAGCTCACTGCTCTGGTGTGTGATTGCTAACACAAGCATAGCAGGGGAGCTGAGACAGGAGGCAGAGTAGTGTTTTCGATACGGGAAATAATCATGACATTACTTAGCTTGGCTATTCAAGGAACATCGACTACTGATGGTTTATGAGTGGAACTGATTACTTTGATCGGATTGCACCACAAACAGCAAGAAAATCTAGGCAGATTGCATATAATTGTAAGAATGACAATTGTAATTGGAATCGTAGGAGATATCAACTTTTCAAACATAGACATGGACTGCCATGATCTAACGGGGTTGAGTGGGAGGGAATTTGTTAAGTGTCTCAATTCTCAATCAATATGTAGATAGCCGTTTGACAGAAGGGCAAACCTCGACCTCCTCTTCAGCAACAATGCAGAGCAAGTGACTGGCGTGTTAGTGTGAAAACACTTTGAGATGAGTGACCCCCAATAAGACTAGATTTTAAATTGGTGTGGAAATCAGTCGACCCAGTGCACATGTTTCATGTATAAACCACAGCAAGGCCAAATTTAATGATGTTAGAAAGGAACTTTCAAAAGACAGTTGGGGAGAGAGTTTGCAGTTAGAGAGACGTTAAAGAAATAAAGAGAAACGTGGCAGGCATTCAAAAGCGAGAAAACCAGACGTCGGGGACAGCATGATCCCATCAGTATGAAGGACAAGGATGGCAGGGATAGGGTTCACGTCAGGTATAGACACCTGGGTTCAAGTGAATCGTTTGAGGAATATACGGGTATCAGAGTACACTGAAGACAGAAATCATCAGGCCAGAAGTCAGACATGAAGTAGCTGTGGCTGGTAATTTTTAGAAGGATTCAAAGAGACTCTGCAAGTACAATACTTACAGAAAAATTAGGGTCCACGACTGATCAACAAGTCCAATTATGACAGAAAAGACAGGAGATGTGTGAGATCCCGAACGGCCACTTCAAAATTGACTATGGAGAATGGCATAGAAGCTGGGGAACTCGGGTAAATAAATAGTGAAGTCTTGAAAAGAGTCCACATCTCAAAAGAAGAGGTGCTAGAAGTCTTAAAACGCATAAAGATTGATATATCCTCAGTGCATGAGTAACACCAGGTAGGGCACACGGATTGCAAAGAAGAACAAAAACATCAAATTTCTTGCACTGTGTCAAGGTGTCAGTGAACGCCCTACCTTCTGCAAACTCGTGGTGACACTGTGTTTAGGCGGGCCACTAATCATATTTCTCCAATGGGAGAGCAATCACGTTGTCCTCTATGACTATGTTGACTTCACCTTCACATCACATAATCAAGGTGATTTAACATGGCTTCGGGATGGAGTAATTCTTCCTGAGATGTTTAGTGCAAGTTTGTTTTGAAGAAACAACTACTAAAATTGATTAAAACGTGACGAGAAGATCTAATGCATATTGATTTTTAGAAACATGTTTGAGAAGTGATGTACGTCTGGCTGTTTAACAACATAGTATGAATAGAGGACTTCCTAACTAATCGAGGGTAAAGGGTCGAGTGAAGATGCTTTCAGGATGCAAACCTATAACATGTGCAGTGTCATATGGCTTGAGCCACCGTATTGCCTATCTATCTGTCTGTCTATCTGTCTATCTGTCTGTCTATCTATCTATCTATCTATCTATCTATCTATCTATCTATCTATCTATCTATCTATCTATCTATCTATCTATCTATCTATCTATCTATCTATCTATCTATCTATCTATCTATCTATCTATCTATCTATCTATCTATCTATCTATCTATCTATCTATCTATCTATCTATCTATCTACTGATCTGTCTCTCTGCCTCTCTGTCCGTCTATCTGTTTACCTATGATGAACTTGAAAGCAATAGCTCGGAGGGATTTAGCGGGTCCTATTGTGCACCAGGAAATAGAGAAGGCATATGGAATGTTGGGAAAAAACAAACCAGAATAAATGCAAGTTGTATAAATCCAAAACAAGAATGAAGTTGCTGGAAAAGCTCAACAGGTCTGGCTACATCTGTGAAGAGAAAACAATGTTAATGTTTTTGCCTGGAGACCTTCCCTCAGAACAGGAATTTTGTCCCTTATTTCAATTGAATTGACTGTTAGATTACTGTCTGGTCTACTCTAGCAAGCATTTAGGTGGCAGTTGGATCGGTGGTTAGTTTGGTTTGATTATGATTTTTATTTGAGAGCCTGATGCCACTTCTTTGTGTTTGTATCTTCCTGCGATTCTGCAGAAACCCCCAGACAGGAATTCCCACCTACAGATTGTGTATGAAGCTGAGGGTGCATTTCAATCCAGTGTGTCAGAGAGTAGAGTAATACATGGTGGTGCCAGTCAGCTGCAGGCCCGAGATAGTGAAACTGTTGAATTTATTGTCGGTCTCTAATTCTGCAGAGAATGGATTTCAGCAAACGTTGCTTTCTGTTTGGCACCTTTAGGGTACTTTATTCGTGCAAGCCTCGTCGGTTAGTTTGGTTGCTGTCAGTACCATAACAACCGATAATAACTCGATGCAGTCTCATAGCAACAGCCCAATTTGACGAACTCTCTTTCTGTCCGAACAGGTGTGGAGAGTGTCCGGTGACAGATTCTCAGGAACTCAGGGCTGAAAAGAAAAAAATCGAAATCAGTTGCAACAAAGTCAAGTGACGTTATTTTCAAATGGGATTTGGTAAACAAACGTTAAATGTATTTTCCCATATTTACCTGTTATAGAGGCCTGCCACACAACCAAGATGGGTAGCCGCATTGTCACTGCCCTCTGTACAACAGGGCTGTTGGATTCTTGTAGACACACTTTCTAAAACCCCGCCCTCATAAAACTGTTGTCCTGTCCGCAGGTGCTCCCACTTCACTGCCTGCTGTCAGTGGTGGTGCTGTATGTACAGAATTCAGTGAATTGATACACAGTGAACTCCGTTACCCTCATTACAAGTAAAACAGAGAGACAAGCTTTCGGATAAATCCGTTTGCATGCATGGCAGGAATCCCCCAGAATCTCAGCAGACTTATTGTCAGGCTTATGTCAATTTTGCCCTAATTCAACATTTTTTGCAAGTCGTGCAATTGTCAAATTAATGACGGAAATCTGTTGCACTGGTAAACACACAGTGGGTCAGGCAGCATCAGAGGAACAGGACAGTCGATGTTCCGAGCATAATCGCTTCATCAGTAATCATGCTCAGAACGTCAACTTTCCCGCTTCTCGGATGCTGCCTGACCTGCTATGCTGCTTCTAGCACCACACTTTGAAACTCTGAGTCTCCAGTATCTGCTGTCCTGAATGTCTCCAAGTTAATCAATGTCTTTCCAATGCCTATGCACTCTACTCCGAGGCTTTCAGCCCACACAAAATTCCTTGCGGCCTCATAAAGTGATACCTCTCAAATTGCAGATCTGCAAATCATGCCACCCTCATCAATGCAGTCCGTCTCAAACGCATCCATCAGCATCTCTCATTTTTTCTTTTACCATTTTCACTTTTACTCTGGCCATCTGTCACTACTTAGTTTGAATAATATATGTCCCCCTCTGCTGGATCCTGTCAGAGGCCTTCACTGGGTTCAGTCTCAAGTTCGCTCTGCCCTATCCTTTGATTTCTTTCTGTACCTCTGATTTTAGAACACACAAAAGAATAAAAACATCGAACCTCTGAACGCAAGCTCAGGAGCTGTATAGGGTCGAGGTACAATCAATGTCTTTCTACTTCAATTCTTTTTCAGGAACCAGGTCAGGCGGCTCCATCAAGCTTTCCTTAAAGCGTTGTCACTTACAGCAAAGCTGTTCCACAGCAGACTGGAGATACAGAGACCGTGAGAGGAATTACTGATTGGCAGGGAATCCTGGAGAACAACTGGAGGATTCTTCTGGGGCCTTGCTCGCATATCAGCATTCCATTTTTGACAGTGAGGCAGAATTTACTGTTAAATCGAACAGCTTAAGTTGGAAGGGGCAAAATGGTCCTTAATGCAAATTTCAGGGCACTATGTAGTTCTTAAGAACGTAGAATGCGATATTTGGGATCATGGTAATGGCAGGTTCAAACTTTACAAAAGGGAGTGTCATTGGATAAATAATCGGATACAAATGGCATGCACGAACCTGGAGGAAAAGCAGGAAATCGGCACAGGGAAACAGCACCAGGGTAAAAAAAACCTTCTGTGAATCTGCAACATACTAAAACCTATGATATGTATGTCACACGAGGTGAAGCACAGCTCGGGTCACTTCCTGCAGTCCCGCAACTTTTGAGAATGCACGAAGTTTGGAAGAATATTTTTATTTGATAATGTTGGAAGATTGAATCAATATCGAGCACCGAACTGCACTCTCGCTGTGAGACATGGGCTAATGACACATTGGTGTATGGAGATTAAGGGGAATCTTGTTTATTTTAATTCATCCAATGTGTGAGGAAAACCGAACAGAGGCAATAGACTCTCTCAAGTCGATTTCCAGTTGGGGCGACATAATAGGGTGTGTCGACAGAGTCTATGAATCCCGCAGGAAATGAGAACCTGATCCGCGAAGCTGTCTTCTTCACTTTTTAAATAAAGACAGAGAGTGCACAGAAAACTAAAATTCAGTGCAAACAATTCTTTGTTCGGACCCGTGTCACGTCTTCAGTCCTAAAAGAATGGAAGACAATAAGACATAAAAGTCAAGGTCGACCATTCAAGCCTTTAACTCTGCTCTGTCATTTATCGAGATCCTTGGCCTATTATGAGAGGGGAAGCTCCTCCAATGGAGTGCAGAATCATGTCTGGGCCAAAAATTCCATGTCTGTGAGAGTCTGGAAAATCTGCATTTTATGTACATTGTGCACCGATTATCGTCAGATTGCATTTCAAAGAAATATGAATGGCATGCTTCACGTGTGGGGAACACCGCACAGAGGCTGGAATTGAACCTGGGTCAATGGTTCGGTGAGGTAGAAGTGTTAACTCTGGAGCACAGTGCCACCCGGTGCTCTGTTGTGTCATGATTTCTTTTTTGAGGGCAATGAATACTTCTTATCCTGAACCAAAATTCCCTATCAAGATTGGACATTAAAGTGTGTTCAACGTCAACTTATACAGAATTTCAATCATTTATGGATTCAAGGGAGAAAGGTCAGGGGAGTGAAGGTGACGATGATGAAATCATCCATGATCTCACTGACTGATGGAACATTTTTGACCGCCTGAATATCATATCTTTCATTGTAAGTTTTATGTTGTTAAGACTGTATGGTGCAATAGGCGTGACGATTTGAACCTTCATGCAGTGAGTCATGAAGACCTGGGATACAAGATCAAGCTGCTCGTACAGAAGAAAAGAAAACAACGCTTTCATAATATAAACCAGAGACACAAATATTAACAGTGGAGACCCAACGGCCGGATTCGTGAAAGTAGTAGTGAAGAGAGAATCATTGAGCAGCAGTGTACACAGTAGGTTGTTATATAAAGGACCAAATGGTCTCCTCCTGATCTTTATAATTATCTGACTCGAAGAGTTGGTGAGAATGTGGCATCCTAGTGTTTTGAGAAGAGCAGAAAATACTCTATGTCCTCTTGTGGGTTTTTTTTTAACAGGTCTGGATCGGATCTGTCTCTCCGTTTTCCTTTGGACAATAATATGTAAGAGAGCCTGATGTTGTCAACATGCTGAAATTCGAAGTAAAGACTTCGTTTGGAAGGTATTTACGAGCAGAAATTTGCTGTTAGACCTCTGGATTAAAACCTTCGTTATATTCATTCATGTACGATACTAACCCTTGCAGGCCCTGCCTGGGATTGATCAGCACCAGCACATGACGTAAGCAGATTGATCGTGTTGGTTTTACAAATGTGTCTCAGAAAATGTCCGGTGATTCCTGTCTCTGCCTCTCTCTTTGGCTGAGTAAACATCATCACATACTGGGAAGACAGCAAAATAAAGGAACATTCTTAAACTGGCTTGGCTCCAGTCCATGTAAATGTCCCCAGAGAGGGGATATATAGAGAAATTGAGTACCTCGTTAAAATGGGCAAAAAAGGAGCAATGCACTGGGTAAGAAAGCGTGAAGGAGAGGGAGAAACCTCGATGACACCATCCTGTTAGATGAAATGTTATATGAAACAGTCTGTCCTCCAGGGACTAACTGGGAAAGGCGTTTGGAACATTGATGCCATTGACATGGAGAAACATTCTGAGAGAAGGAGTTTGATTTCAGTTACAGAATGGGACTAGTACAGTATTTTTCACAGTTCCCTTCCACTCTGTCTCTCTGTCTCCTTCTCGCTCTCTCTTTCTCTCTCTCCCTCTCTCTCACACGCACGCACACAAGCACACACACAACTGTGTACCGTTTTGTATTTTCAACCAACATACACATTTCTATGTAATCAGACCAGAGATGGGAGGATTGATTCAGAACTCCCTTAATGCACTTGAATCAACATTTCAGTGTCATGTATTCTTAAAATAAGCACGCCCTCAGTAAACTGATATACATCTGATTGCTCCCACTTTGCAGCCTCTTGGTGACAGAGATGATGTGAAGTTCGGAGAATGTGAACTGCCTCCTTGCTCTCTTTCTGCAATTGACACGACTCCAGGGTGTTGATGAGATGGATTAGAACAAGTGCTTTCTCATTGGATTCTTATCTGTGTTTCTTTGTGTGCTTCTATTCTGCAGTTTTTTTTTTCTCAGCAGCTCCGAGTAACAGTTGTGTGGCACTTTGATCGGAGGTTTGCTTGGTTTCCACTCTGTGTGTGATTGAACGTTTCACAGCACACTGTAGTTGCCTGTTATTGTAGACAAAAAGTACCAGATAGAGAGCCATCCACGATCCGAAGATAGTTTCTGCCAAGTTGTGAGACTTGTTTTTCATTACTGTGTGGTCGCTGAAAGAGCAGTGATACAAGGCAGTGTCAGTCAGCTCTAGCCCGGTCAACATAAAACTGGTGATCTTCTTCGAATCCTGAAGATCTTCAGAGAAGCGATCTTCAGCATGATTTGTTTTACATTGATAACCTGAAGAACAGTTTGCAAGTACATACTTATGCTCTGTGCATGGCTGCTGTCAGTACCAGAGTAATCATAGTGGAGAATGACTTTGTGAGTGAATCGGCACTGTTCAGGACTGAAAAGGAAAACACAGATACCTTGCAAACTATCAGCGTGGTGTTAATATAAACATGATATATAAAGATTGTGAAATGTATTTACTTTCAATTTACCTGTTAGAAATACTTCACACACAACCCAGATGTTGAGACCCACATTGTTCTGTCCTCTTTGTAACAGAGAATCTGATATTTGAAGACAACTCGTTCTTTAACCCCGGCCTCAGCAAATAGCTGTCATTTCTCTCGATTTTCTGACCTCACTCTCTTTGATCAGCGATGATGCTGTGATGTCAGTTGGAAGAGAACTGGCATTCAGTGAAACGATCCACCCCAAGCTGTGCTGCAGATACTGTCCTCAAAACTGACTCATAAGTATACGATACATTGACTTTCGTCATGATAGGCAATTCCACAGATCGTCTTACTTTCAGGCCCAGTTCGCACAGTTTACATCAAGTTTTGTTGTTAACGAGTTAATATTATGTCCCAATTTATCCATGCAAGCCACACTCGAGAATATTCAACATCACAAAATTTCTGTGGACCCACACAATGCCCCCTGCTCAATTTACAAACTCTCAAGTGCAACCTCCCGCATCACTGATCACAGTCTCAATCTCATAATAAAAGCTGCTAACTCTTATGTCACTTTTGCAGGTTTCTCCTATCTGTGGACTCCTGATGTTTCTGTATATTCAGGTTCAGCATGATTATAACTCCCTCTTTTGGTTCCTCCCAGCACGCTTCAATGTGTTCCCTCTATATTCCTTCCTCCCTCTGTGTGGATGCCTTTCTGTCTCACTAAACACAAAGTCTTCACAGAACTGGACTCACTTTACTTTTGTATAGTTTCGCAGTCGTCAATCATCAAGAACCATAAGTATCCGTCTTTGGGTCCACGTGGTCGTGTGCATTTTCGTCTGTGTATTCCTTGCAAGTGTTTATGCGTATGTATCTGCGTATGTCTGTCTGAGAATGTGTTTGTGTTTGAGCGTGTGTGCACTGGGAGCTAAACTAAAGTGCATGTCGGTGTTAAAATGTCCATGCATATCTGCATGTATTTGAGTATCTATATGGGTGAGAGTATGTTTGACTGGAGATAGTTGTGCCTTTTCTTTGTTTGTGTATTTGTCTACGTACGTGTGCGTGTGTGTGTGTGTGTGTGTGTGTGTATGTGTGTGTCGATGTATGTATGTGTGTGTTAACCTGTTTTGACTGACATATGTTCATTGGTCGATTTTGGTGCGTTCCGTCCTCCATCTCAAACTGCATCTGCTAGCAAACAAGATCAAAACATTACAAATGACCTGGAGTGTTGCTTGTGTGAAGCGTTAGCACTGTTGCCTCACAGCGCCAGAGACCCGGGTTCAATTCCCGCCTCAGGCAACTGACTGTGTGGAGTTTGCACGTTCTCCCTGTGTCTGAGTGGGTTTCCTCCGGGTGCTCCGGTTTCCTCCCACAGTCCAAAGATGTGCAGGTCAGGTGAATTGGCCATGGTAGTGTTAGGTAAGGGGTATGGGTGGGTTGCGCTTTGGCAGGTCGGTGTGGACTTGTTGGGCCGAAGGGCCTGTTTCCACACTGTAATGTAATGTAATCTAATCTAATCAACTCAGTTCAGAAGCAGGTGGCAGCAGCGCGGGAAGATAAGTTGTCCGAAAGGTTGAGTGTTATAATTCATAAGGGGACAAAGCAACTTCAGTGGTTGCTCCCTTGTACAAAAAGTACAAAAACTGCACTATCTGCACTTTCATATTACTGCAAATGCAGGGGGAAAATTGATTCCGATTTGATCAGTGAGAGAGGACAACCATACTGCAAGATACAAACTAGAGCAACATCATCTCAGAGCGCAGAAATAATTGCTTTCAACACATGTATCAAACTGAATTCCAGAAATTCACTGGTGATTTTTTTATTTGTGTTTTGTCCCTTTGTTACTTAGTTTTTGCATGCGATACATTGACTTTCGTCATGATAGGCAATTCCACAGATCGTCTTACTTTCAGGCCCAGTTCGCACAGTTTCCCATCTATCGTTTCCCATCTGACATGCCTGGTTTTCTGTAGTTACAGTCCACACTTTGCGAAGTGTGTTTCCGGCTCATGACTGGTTTGTATACATTGGATAAATCTCACAATGTAGTGAGCCTCTTTATTAAAACAGCGAAGGCTGTCTTCCTATTGCTGGAAACCTTCCTTAATTTCTTTGTTTGTTCAACATTGTTAACAGATCATTCATCGCCACCCTAGTCTCTAGCGTGCGAAACCACTCTCAATAAACCATGCATTAACGTAACTCAGAAGATGATTGAAGTGTTTTAGGATTGTTGATTTGCAGAGGAACGAATGTTAAGAAAATTTCCTTCGTGTTTATCACCATTAGAATATTTATTTGCAAAGAACTCGTGTCCTGTATCTGGACGCTGCTGGTACCAATATAAAGCAGAGCTGCGCCGTGTAATATCGTACATACAGTTTAGAGGCACATCCTGTCCTTCTGTCTGAACGTCTCAAAGGATTGAGTTATTGGCTAACTCTCAATGAGTCATGTCTAGAATAGAAATCATTTTTAAATTTACACAAAAATCCAGTCTGACAGGAGCATAAAACAGGACTTAAAAATAAACTAGAAATATATTTCCACATGTACTTGTTAGAAGTGACCACCTAGCAATTACAGAGTTTGCTAGCTGCATTGTCGCTGTTCATTGTGTAACGGGGTAGTCGGATGTTTGAAGACTTCCGGGAAAGCCAAGTAGGAAAGCAATGGGCAACTCTTCTGATGTCGTACTCACTACCAAACTTTCCATTAGTGACTGGTCATTAGAGACGTGCATCAGAGACATCATTGTCTCAGCTGTATAGGAGGGCTCAGCTGTCCAGGACGTGAGGAAGAAATGAGAATTCAGTAGCGATTGGGAATTGTTTAAATTGAGAGCAATGAAGCACTTATGTAGCCCTGGACCAGACCCCAGGGCAGTATGTTGACTCCATGGTGCCTGGATCAACGATATTAGAGAACAGCTTGAGGGATTTCTTCTGTGGGCGAGGGACGAACGTAAGGTTGTAGGTGACGCTGATATCATTGCCTAAAGCTGGAAGCAGCAATAAGAATGTTAATGTTACGGCCCTGCAGACAGTTAGGGTGTGGAATGCATTGCCCTGCAAAATAGAGTAAGGAAGTCAAATTGAGGCATTTAAGGGTGCACAGAAACGTTACTTGGATAGTACTGATATGCAGGATATATGGGAAGATACGAGATTCGCTGTCTCAAAGCTAGTCCTTTTTTTCTTTGAAAGCTGTTCCTTAGCTCAAGGATGCTCTGTCCTTGATTTGGTTCAAATTTATCGAAAGCTAATAAACCGGCCACATTTCAGAGACTGACTAATGAGGTGACTTTCAGGTTAACACGTTGCGTTGTTTAAATTGATGGCCTGCTGATTTTTCATCACTTATGGAAGCAACATTTACAGCATTTGTGGGCCTGGTTCAATCGACTTCGGAAGGCAGGCTTGGTGGTAAACCTAGCATGAAAGCGAATTTGCCAAAGCCAAAGTCCTTTTCCTGGGCCATGTTTGTTGGACATGGACAAACAGCCCCACGAGGTGCTAAAACGAAAGTAATTAAGGAATTTCCCACAGCATTAACAAAAAAAGAAAAAGCCGTACTACAGTACTTGGGATTGAGTGGGTTGTACCGAATGTTTGCACCAAACGTTAGCACCAAACTTTTGCTCCACTCAACGAATTGTTAAAAAGAGGCAAGACATTTCAGTGATCAGTGGACTATCAAAAGGCATTTGGCAGCTTAAAAACTGTGTCAACCACTGCACCAGTATTAGCCAGAATGGATTAGATGAAGCCTTTCAATGTGGCTGTCCATTCCAGTGATGTGGGTGTCGGTGCGGTGCTCCTGCAGGAGGATGACGAGGGAATAGCAAGACCCCTCGGGTATTTTTCCAGGAAGCTGAACGTTCGTCAACAGAACTATTCAACGGTTGAGAAAGAGACTGTGAGCTTGGTGTGGGCATTACAACATTTCAGTGTTTATATTACCAGCAATGCATCGGACACAATCGGATGCAGTGCTCACAACACATTGACATTTGTGGGGAAATTAAAGGAGAAAAATGCCAGACTGTTCAGATGGAGCTTGTTGTTGCTGCCATTCAATTTGACAATTGTGCAGGTGGCAGGTCGCGAAAACATGATTGCTGATGCATTATCGAGACTCGAATGAGATACGGTGGTGGGAGGGGGGGTTTCGGTGGCGGTTGTGCCGTGGCCAGAATTTGCATGGGGTTGTGCATGTCTGCATGTCTATTGTTAGTCTCGTATACACGTGTGTTTAGACTACTAACCGGGTTTTCAAGGGTTAGAAATGAAACAATCTTTAGCGATTGATGGTTCTTTTTATAGAGGGGGAGGGGGATTGTCCCAAAGCTAATCCCTTTTTTAAAAAAGCTGTTCCTTGGCTCAAGGATACGCTGCCCTTTACTTTCTTTCAGACTGGTAATAAATCAGGCCGGGCTCCAATAAGGCTGGCTGGGTACAGAGACGAAATGGATTTTGAGAGGCCTTTTGTTTATGTGTAAGCAAAGGAGACTTCAGGCCATAGTGGTCATGTTTAGGAAGTGACGTCGATAAAGAAAGGGCAGTGCCCAGCTCCCGAGCTAACTGAGCAGAGTAGCTTTTAATTCAGTTCTTGAAATTGTGAAATTTCAACAGGGAGCTGAGTGGAAACTTTCTCTCTCTCTCTCTCCTTCTCTTTCAGCCTTTCAACATCAACGTGGAAATATGTGTTTCATTTGTACTGGTTTTGAAAGGAGTTTGTTTAGTTGGACTTCTGTGTCTAATTGGAGCAACACAATTACGTCTAGTTGGATAGGTTATGTTCTGTAGGGGTTCTTTATTCTGTTTTTTTGTAGTTTACTGTGTAGTTTTGTGAATATTTGTTTGTCTGTTTTAAAATGTAGTAGCCAGCCTAGCTATCTTTCTCGCTGTACACTTACTGAACCAAAATGTAGAGTTATTGTCTGGGTCTGCCTGCTTAAGAATATTTCCAGTGGTCTGGCCTTATTCATAATTAGGCACTAAAAAATACAAAACGTATTGTCACAATGAATCGCTTGGCTTTTCTCTCCCTGCACCATTTTATGATTCATGCATTCTAAGGCATAGCATAAACATTTGACACGAGGCAGGTAACGGTTCTGGAAACTTCCTGTAACCCTTCAGCTCTTGAAAATGTAGAGTCAATGTTTGGAAATCAAATTCGCTCTTGTAACGTGTGCGGTCCCTGTTTAAGCCAGCATTTATTACGTATCCCAAATAACCACATGGTGATGAAGAATCAGATTACTATATGTCTGAAGGTTTACGAAGGCCAAATCTGATAAAGACAGAAGATTTCTTTCCCTGGCAGACATCATTAACGAAACTTTTTATCACAGCAATCGACAATGGTTATCATTGAACTCTTCGTGAATTATCATTCGGATACTCAATACAGGAATTCAAAGCCTGTTCCACGGAATATGGGTCATGTATCCTGTATTTCTGGATTAATAAACTAATGAGATTATCCTCGCCACAGTCTCCTGTTTCCTAGTCTGGAAGATGAGATGAAGGGAGGGAAACTACAGGCGGTGGTTTTTTCTAATGAGTCTGTTGCCCTCATCCTCTCAGAGGGTAGAGGACACCGGGTGATAAAATGCTGTCTCAGGAGCCTTATATTCGATCATCCACAACTCTTGTAGATGATACACACTGCAGCAACTGAGCTTCACTCTAAAGAGGGGTATATGGAGCTTGGCTGGAATGCCGTCTGGAACAAAAGGCTGCAGCTATGTGGCAAGATTGGAGAAACTTGGAACCTTCTACATGAAAAACAGAGATCTACTGTGTATTTTGTTCAAGTGCTGCGAAATTTGGACGAGTAAATTTTGCTTGTGTTGCTATTTCAGTCAGACTTATTTGAAACAAACGGTACATTAGAAGCAAGAATGTGAAACTTTATGCAGCTTATTGTGAGGATCAGGGATAGAAGACCAAATTACTGGTGGAGAGGAAAAAAACCCATTTAGAATGCAACAAGATAAATGTACGCATAAAAAAAGAGGAGAAAAAGAACTGAATATTCTGTGGAAATAGTCGAAGAGTGGGAAATATCGACTGACAATTGAAAACAGCAGTCAGAAATCCTGAAGAGCAGAATGAGTTCCTGCTGTTATTTACAATATTGTGATTATTTGAGCTGCTGTCAATGGTGCATGTTTTGTAGCTTTGAGACGAACAGAAAATAATACATTTCCTCTTTTGGGTTTTTGTGCAGGTTGGTAACTGATCTGTCTCACTGTGTTGCTGTGCACAATAATATGTCGCACCATCTGACATTTTAAGTGTCTTTATATCCAGAGCGAAGATACTGTTTGAAAGGTATTGGAAGCAATAATTCGTTCTCTGACCTCTGGATGATAATTGCTGACGCTTTCACTGTAGTAGCGAACTAACCACTGTTGATCTTTTTCAGGACCTTGGCGGTACCAATGCATATTGGTGTCCTTCAGATTGAAACCGCTGGTTTTATAAGTCAGTTTCAGTGACTGTCCGGCGAACCCCGTCTCTGATTCTGGCTGAGCCAACACCACCTCAGACTGAGCATCTGTTAAATTGAAACAACATTCATTTAACTGGTATGACTCCCAGTTGTGCACCTGTCGTTGTGGCGGTAATTAACAGAAAAAAAACACAGAGCCGCATTAAAATTCGGGAACAAAACAATTGTAGCTACTCACCAGATAAGAAAGCGAGAAGAAGAGCAAGGCGTCCTACAATCAACTTGATTTCTGGTGCCGTGTAAAATACAGCAGCCTGCTTTTCAGTCACTCACTGGAAAAAGGCTTTTGTAGATCATTGATTTATGACCCTCAGTCAGAAGGGCTTGTGAAGCGGCAGGAAAAAAAAGGTGTGTGATTGAGGATACACGTTATTGGTTGACTGAAATCGACGCATTGTATCAACAGATTTGGTTCTGCCTATTCAAAGGAAGGTTGTGGGGTAGCACCGTCTCATTGTGAGCATAGAGAGAGTTGAGTGAAGTTCCCGATGATTCATGTAGCAAGTTGGCAATGAGTAGCAGTTTGATGCTAAGTTTAGGAAGTGTATCATTCAGATAATTGATGGATTAGATGACAAATGCCCTCTGAAACCATTGCCCCGGACTGTTCAAGAACTATTGTCATTTTCCCTGACTAAGAAGAAACATAAACATTAAAAACAGTTCATTTGACGTTTCGTGCCTGCTCTGACAATTTGTATGATGGTCGCTGACCATGTGCTTCAATGCCACATTCCCACTCTCTCTGTCGCCATTTGTGGCCTGCTTTAATTTTTCACTCTGATTTTCTGCCCTTCTGTACTTGCCCACATAATGGACTTGTATAAATTTCTGCAAGGCCTTCTTGCATCGCCTTCACAATCCCAAACAGTTATGCCTCGAAAGAAAACGTCAGAAAAAAAAGTTTCATTTTGTTTACTCATTATGGTCATTTTTGATATCATGAATAGTGGGAGGGGAAAACACTATTTCTTGCATATTCCAACAAGTCAATGCCTGCCTTTGGAAATAAAAAAATAACTAGTCCTAATATTTGTTTTCTGCCTATCAGTAATTGACAACGAATGCCAATACATCATCCTAAATCCCGTGTCCTTTACTTTTGCTCTATTAAGCAATCTTCTTTGATGGCATTATATAAAGCCGTGTGTAAATCCAAATGCGCCATATCTCCTGCTTCTTTCTAATCTATCCTACCAGTTACATTCTAGAAAGATTGTAGTGTATCTATTCAGCACTTCCAGGCATAAGGTATAAGCTATACCGCTTGTGTCTGACCCCATTAATATTATTCAAATATTCTGCTCTCGCACTCTACCCACAGATGCATGCCGGTCAAACAAGAATCGAGGATGACACAGGATAGAGTATTTTATCGGAAAGCAAAGGCGATGTACAACAAAGGCTCACATACAATTCTGGTGGCACTTCAATGTTATATTTCCAAGGGGGAGGTTAGGTATATCCCAGATATCTGAATATTTGAGGGTGTGCACTGTAGAGATTTCGAGTTTTGAACTTCTACGGAGAAGTAATTATCAGAAATATGTTCTTTAACAACATTGCAGTTAGTATCTTTGATCATGATCTACTCGGGCTGCAGACTTGGGAGCAGTGAGCACCATAATAATGCATAGCTTCCGCATGCACGATCACAGACACATCGAGAAGTCATCATGACTACATCGGTCTGAATATCCAAGGAGAATGATTTGGGACAGAATTGGAAAAAAACGGGCAATTTTAAAATGTAAAGCAAGCATCAGTTTAAAATATGTCTTAAAAAAGAAGTTAAATGTTTTTCCTCTGTACTCACCTTTCAGAAGTCTTTCCCAAACAACCCAATTGCTTTGCATCCACAATAGGGCTGTCCTCTGTGTTACAGGGCGGTCGTATATTTCAAGGCACCCATTATCAAATCCCACAATCAGTGAAAATGCTGTCGTGTTTCTAGGTTTTCCCAGCTTACTGAAGGCAATGATGCACTGAGGGCATGAGAAGGACGAGAGTAGATGGTCATTGAGTTGACACTGAATGATGCGAGCCAAACTCACTCTCCTTAAAAGATAACTAGGACATTCTGATATGTTGCCTTCCATCCACTCTTGGTTTGTCATTATGTCACTCCACTAATCTGCTACAATTTGTGTAGTTACCAAGTTAATAGTTGTCACCAAATTACCAATGCACGCACCACCCAGATTTTCACTGCACCTGAAATCCATGTGGTGCCAAAAGCAGCCTCTGCTCAAATTATTGAACATTGAATCGCAATTTCAGCAACAATGAAGTCAGTGTCAACTTTATCTCCCCGGTTCTCTGATAACATGTTTGCCCATTTCCCATTTCCCATTTATCATTGACTTCCATTCTGTTTGTCGGTGCACAGACTCAGAATAAAGAAGCAGTTAGCACCTTTTGATATTGAAGAGGTAGTCTCATTATCCAATAGTTCACACCAGCAAAGAACTCAAGCCTTTTAGCTCCACCGACGGGCGAACCTTCTCATGAAATGAAACTAAAACTAAAACCCTTCTAGTCTCTGTGTGAGACCTGATCCTGCTCATTCATTATTCTTTTGCCTCATGTAACAGTAAGTCCCCAGGTTAATTTCAAAAATTGACCACTAACAACCTGGCTGAAGGAAGCAGACTGCCATAACGGTGGTAACTCCTCTTTGCAAGAAAAAAAACTCAAACACACATTTCTTGACGTCATAGTACCATCACGGTATGGACATTGCAATTTCATTCGTCTGCACATCATTGAAAATGTTTTCTTTTGCCTGTCATTACACGTTTTCTATGTTAATGCATTCATTCCCCGCTTATGTATATCTTGTTGCCCTACTTTGGGTATCCCTTTTAGCAGTGTCCACCATATTTGTTGTCTTCTCTTACTTTTTGTCTGCACTCCGTATCAAGTCACTGTTCTTCCTAATAAAAAAGGGAAGTAGCCAAAAAAGAACACAGCGTAATTGGAAAATACTGCTGTTTTGAAAATGATACACTAACAACGAAATTATAAATGCGATCATGACATTGGTTGGTGAGATAAGTTGTTTGGAGGAAAGTTCTACAACAATGTGGGTACAGTTCCGATGAGTGACGGCAATAATGTGGGTACATTCCCTATAGTGTCTGATATTAAAATTAACATTCCTGATGAAAGATTTATACCCGAAACATCGACTCTCCTGCTTCTCGGATGATTCCTGACTTGCTGTGATTTTCCGGAGTCACGCCTTTTGACTATGATCCCCAGCATCTGCAGTTCTCACTATCTGAATTGCAATGTGTCTCCCGCCTTCTGAACGTCGCCCACTGCCGACAGCGTGGTAACTGTCAGTTTAAACTATTGCTAATCAACATGCTCAGATTTGTTATCACAAAACTCTGGAGCCTCTTGGTGGTGTGAAAGGTGTGTCACTAATCCTTCGCTAACCCTTACTTTAAAACATTAAAAATCGTCCACTTCTCTGATGAGAAATCAGACCTCTGGGTAAACGAAAATGGTACATGTATATTCATACAGTCAGAGAGATGAACAGCACGGAAAGCACACTTCAGTCTAACTCGTCATTGCCAATCAGATATCCTAACATAATCTCTCCCCATTTGCCAACACTTGACCCGTATCCCTCCAAAACCTTCAAATGCCTTTTAAATGCAGTCACTCACATTTATTTAAATTAAATTTCCTCTGACATTCCTCAGCCTATTTGCTCATCTGATCAAGATCCCCTTGTACTCTTAGATCCGCAATTCTTCCAGCTTTTGTGTCCTCTCCAAACTTCTTAACTATTGCTCGTATATTCACATCCAAATGATTTGTATAAATGACGAAAATCAGTGAAGCACGCAATGATCCTTGTGGGACAGCACTAGTCACAGACCTCTAGTCTGAAAAGCAACCCTCCACCACCACAGTTTGTCTTCTTCATTCAAACCATTTCTGTATTCAAATGTCTAGTGCTCCCTGCATTTCACGGGATCCCACCTTGCAAACCAGTGTACCATGAGAAAAATTGTCGAATGCCTTACTGAAGTACATATAGATCATGCGCACTGCTCTGTCCTCATCAATCATCTTCATTATTTTTTCAAACAACTCAGTCAAGTTCGTGAGAAATGATTTCGTGCACACAAACCATGTTGACTATCCTTAATCAGTCCTTGTTTTTCCAAATGCATGTCATTTCTGGCCCTTAGGATTTCCTCCAATAACCTGCACAAAATAGTCGGTGAGATGCAACATAACTTCACGAAGTGAAAATGCTACTTGACAATTTTAATAAAATTCTGTGAGGAGAGCTCAAGCATAGTTGATAAAATGAAAGAAGATGCAATATATTTAAATTTCCAAGAATTAACCAATCATAGATTGTGATACTTCATAACAGAAGAGTCAATGTGTTGGGTACTGTATTCGTGTTTTTGCATGGTGTATTGTTCGACAGAAAGCACTTAACGGTTTTTTAACGTTGGAAAAGATGATTGCAAGAATGCACATTGCCCTTGATCTAAAGTAAATATTTTTGCTTAATCTGCTATCCTCCATCACTTACTCCAGCAGTTCATTAGAGATATGTGTAAATGAAAGAGTGAATCCAGGAGCTTAGACATGTTTGACAACGACTCTCACTGTCTTCTGTCCATCGGTGAGTCCACATGTTCACTGACCTGGAGAACGTGAAGGTCCTGGGAACGTTCGTGAATTTGATCCGAGCTGAAGATCCGAACTTAGCATTAAAGCACACATGTATTTAGATGAACAATGAGTATCTACGGCCTAATTCATGGCGGTAACTGTGCATTCCGATGTCAGGTATGGAAAACGCTGGGTTCCTCGTAATGTTTAAGATCCACGTCCAAGGTTGCATCCGACGATTACCATAGAGTCCCGAGATCTGACATGGAAAAGCACAGCAGGTCAGACGGAATCCGATGAGCTTTTAGTTTTAACGATGGGTTTCAGCTCGAAACATTGACTTTCCTGCTCATCGGATGCAATCTGACATGCTAAGCTTTTCCACCTTCATGTCTATTCACTCTGAAGTCTAGCATCTACAATCCTTACACTCTCCAAAGACGGAGTCCGTGATATTCATACTATTCTAGTTATGGACTTTATCACTATTTTGCAACAGATCTATTACTTTTCTCAATATTTCGTTGTGCAGAGAATAAGTTGAAAACAAAACCATCCGTTTCCACCTACATCAAACACATAATAATGTGTTTCAAGACAGTGCAGTTATCCAACAGCCAACACGAGCTGCTACTTGCTTTATGCAAGTAATGTTCCACCTGTCTCTTGTTGCCGATTGTCATGTCCAAGTAAATATTCAGCAACAACCCGTAATAATTTGGTTTGATGAAATCATTTTCTGATCCGACCACTGCTCATGGAAACATCATGTAAAGTTATTTGAAGGCCAAGAGAGAGTGGGCGCATATTGTGAATGGGAAAATGCCACGAGTGACGATGACTTACAATATATATTGGTAACTTGCATCAGGGAAGTGAATGCACTTTCACCAGGTTGTGGATGACAATCTACACAAGGATGTGGAAAGCATATTCGAGTTGGCTAAAAGTTAGAGGAATGGAAATTATGCAGGGAAATGTGAGATTGTGCATTTTTGCCAGAAGCATAGAGGAGTTGGATATTTTTAGACTTTGGAAAAATGGCAACAAACAGAAGGAAATGGTTGGTCTGAGTGCTTAGATCACAATGAGATAGCATCCAAGATCAACAAGTAACAGGGACGGCAAATGGAATGTATTTTGCGATCTGAAACTGAGTAAAAAACTGTGCTTTATTTTCTGAATTGTTCCTGGGGAAACCAAATAGGTGACAGATTGAGTCGGCTTTTATTTGGTTTCTTTGCTGTTTGTTTTTGAGTGCCTGACATCAGGTTGTTCTTTGCGCTTGTATCTGCCCACGATTCTGTACAAAGCCCAAGGCAGAGGAGCACCTGCCTCCTGTTCTCGTGTGACATTGAGAATGCAGTCCATCCCTATGAGTCCACAACTACTCGTACATGACGGAATCAGCGAGCTGTAACCCTGAGCTGACGCACTGAGAGTTAAACCAGTCAATTTGAAGACTACAGTTCGGCCACAAAAATAAATTTCAGCAAATTCTGATTTACCTTCAGAATCACCGGAGTATGACCACAGTATAAAGTCAGGCTGCGTATCTGGGTTATGTTGGGAACAGTTTAATCTATAGTAGCGCACTATCGGCTCGTAGAACGGTTTAGTGCTCATGTCCAAACATCTTTGAGGGATTGACAAAATCCTCATGACTCATATCTGAAATGGTAAACAGGTATACATTGCAAAATGTAAAGTCGACGTCAGTGAAAATACGATTGGATAAAGGAATGCAAAATGTATTTCCTCCACATTTATCAGACAGAACAGGTTCCCTCACAGTCCAAAGCCGAGTTCGTGCATTGTCTCGTTCCTGTGTGGAAGAACGCAGTCGAATATTTGAAGAGCACTATTCTAACAATACGCCTTCAACACTTGCTGACATATATCTAGATACTTCCACCTTACTGCCTGGACTTGGCAGGGATACCACGATGATGAGTGGAAGGGGAGAGCTGATTCTCAGTAAATTAATCTTCTCTGAGTCGGGTATGATTGGTTTCATGAAACGAGACCCATTGGATTTCCGTAAGATAGACTTCCATCCATAATAAACAAATACTCAGATTCCTGGGAGCAATGCTGTCGCAATTGATATTTTTCGCTGCCTCACAATACCGATTTACTCCACTTTGTCATGAACCAGTTAATGCATGCATCCATTATGCTCATGCATGCCTACCCCGAAAAGTCCACTCACTGAAAATCTTGTAGCCTTAAAATCTGCCCGTTCTCAACAGGCAGAGCCTCAATACAACTTTTTGCATCACTGAACTGAATCTTCTACTGATCTGTTACTATATATAATGTCATTATTGTAAGATCCATCTTCAAAAGGCCCCGTCATTTCGATTTATATGCACTCAGGTGCAACATAATCATTATCCCTCTTCTTGTTCCTCTCAGGATTGTTATGTAGTTGAAGTTGTGTATGGTACCTTTAAGAGAGAGTGAATATTGTCTTGGCAGTGAGTGTTTGCAGGCACCTTTCATGTGACTGACTAGTAGTCTCAGTGTCTAATGGAAAATTGAAAATATTCAACTCTTGGTTGCTCAGTTCACATTGTTTCAAATTTAACCAATCAGATTAACTTATGCCCCTGGATAGTAAAACAATCAAATTTGAATTTTACTGTTTTGACAACATCGAACCAATAAGACATTCCTGTGCTTGGGGGTATAAATAAGCCGGCATTTTGAAGGTTAAACAGAGAAAGAGAGCATCCTGCAATTTAGAGAGAAACTATCATTCAAAGCACTCTATCAAACCTACCTTTTACAAATGAAACGTGTTTTCAACAAAAGACTGAAGATGACCCAGGGCGTTCTGTAGCTGAAAGAAGACAGATGCCAACGACTAGTTCAAAAGTTAAATTGATGTAATCTTAACAGGTGTTTTTTTGGATCAGTTTATTTTTATAGATCTCTAATTTATTGTCAGTTTACTTGAGTCGCAGTCCACAGTTTCCTCAAAGGGTGTGGAGGTGTTCACCATGAGTTTCTCGATGTGGAAAAGTTTGTACATCCTGGACAGATATTCCAACGGAATTAGGCTGATCCTAAAGTGAACTGAATTTCGGTTATTCTTTATGTCGATTGAACGTCAGTCTGTCTCCTCAAGAGAAAAGAGCTTCCACAAATATTATTTGTTTGTGACAGAAAATGGAGGGCCACTCATCACCACCCTTGGACGCTTAAGCAAGGACCCATTCCAAATTCAACACCGCCAATGCAACACGAAAGTAGAATACATTATTCCCGAGCTGGTGGTCTGCTGAAAGATGGGACTGAGCATAATTTGGTTCGCGTCCATTACAATTGAAACAATTGACCGCATAAGAGAGCTGTTGTGATATCATGGTTGTATGAATAAATCAGAGCCAGGAGACCTGCTGCCAAGTCCCAACAGCTGCAGAGCTGACAAGTGAAGTTTTGGCAGCGTATATGCTTCTTCTTTTGGAAAATCTAGGACCAGAGGATAGAGTTATAGACTTATAGAGATGTACAGCACGAAAACAGACCCTTCAGTCCAACCCGTCCATGCTGACCAGTGAATGACAAAAGACGGAATTTCGCACTTTAAAGAAAGCTAAGAAGGAACCTATTGTATCAGAAGGCAGTGATACTGAGAAATACATATTTTTTAATCAGTAAGGTAGTCAAGGATATTGAAGAAAAGCAGGTGAGGAATTGAGAGTGTCATCACAAGATCATCAGCAGAAAAAGCTATGAGACTGATTACAAGCTACATGCAAGCATTTTGGGAATCCTGGTCAAGCTAGTTTAACCTCTAACCTAGCTTATACTGTAGCCTGGAGATGTTGTGATGTGTTCTGCAAACCTTGAAACGAGGTTCCCTGTGTTCACCAAATAAGAGCGATATCACACTGCTCTGCTGTACTTGCCTAATGACAACGATCGTATCTCACTGTTTACGATTTGGTACAAACACTTGGGAGTTCTTTGCCAGTAATCTAAAATGGCTGGGATCGAACATTGCGATTAGATATTGGTAATTTCATTGAATGGGTCTATCGACGTTTCTGAAAGTGATCACATTTTGTGATAAAAGTTAATAGAATGAAGCATTTTGCAGGGGGGAGACTTCCAGACCACATTTGTGAAGCACGTGTCACAAAGTTACCTTTAGCAAAGATAGGCAACAATGAGGCAGAGCTACAGCAAGAGCACTTCACTCCAATCCCTAGCACCTTTTATGGACCAGGCCAGACCCCTCAAACATTCCAGGACGGTAGCCCAGACCCTAATTTAGCTTGTTGTTTTAAGCAGGTGTGTAGTGAATATTTGAGGAGAGATGTGGCTGGCCAAACCACTTAGTTTTGATCAAAACTGAATTTATTTGCAAGATTAACGAACGAAATACAAACAAAAGGAATCAAATACTGAATAGATTACCCTTACCGAAAACCCAACAGATTATACCATCTTAATGATGCTATTCAAAACACTTACAGCAGTCCCCCTAAATTCCATTTGGCACAAATGTTAAAATAAAACACAGGTTCATACAGGAGAGAGAGTATCAGACTGGACGTGTTTCTTTGGGTCCAGCAACTTTTTTCTTCACGACCTCTAAAAACCCAAACCAGAGAAAGCTGAGCTCGGGGAACTGGCCACTCGCTTTCATTGTACAAGTGTTCTTCATCAAACTTAAAAGCGTTCTGCCTCAGGCAGGTTTGATTAGCTATAAAACCCTTCAACCCAAGACTTTTCGGAGTCTGTGTCTTTTACGAGGTCTCTGAAAAAAAAGGACACCATAACCTTGTTATGGAACAGCATCGTCCCAACCTATTTCAACCAGACCTATCATGCTACAGTTAGAGGTAGGATTAACTGTGAATCAAATTAAAGGAAGGTGAAGTTAAATTAAGTGAGTTAAAGTTGAAGCTAATTTAAATGAATTTGGAAGTAAATTTTACAAATAATACACGTTTTAGGTCCGAATGGTTCAAATGAGTTAAACATCAACGAGTTAATTGGAATAAAATCGGGGTCGACTTCTTATCTTTTATCTGTCATGCAAGGGGAAGCACTTATATTAAAACGGTTTGACTGCGACTTTCAGGCAACAAGAGAACAAACAGAAGCAGCACTTTCACTAGGTTACAAGACAAATGTAGGGACGTTTATTTGAAACAGCAGACAGTGAATATGAAAGGCCGAATGGTTTCCTCTCACTCTCTGTTACATTCTTAACTTGTGAGTTGCTGTCAATTGTGTGCATTGGGTGTTTGAGAGGCATTGGGTCTTTGTAGTCGTGTGGGTTTTTGTACAAGTGTGCAACTGATATGTCTCACTGTGCTCGCTGCGCACAATAGTACGTCGCACTGTCTGACATTTTCAAAGTTCTGATTTCCAAAATAAATATATTGCTTGAAAGGTCTTTAGATGCAATAACTCGTTCTCTGACGTCTGGCTGATATTCATTGATGCTCTCACTGTAGTACTCAACAAGCCATTCTGGACTCTTCATGGAACTTTGTCGATACCAGTACATTCTGGACCTGCGCAAATCAAATCCGCTGGTTTTGCAGATCTGTCTCAGAGTTTGTCCAGCAATCCCTGTATTTGCCTTTGACTGAGTTAACAGCGCCGTCGACTTGACACCTAATAAAGTTATGTAGCATGAATAAAACTGGCGTTACTCCAAGACATGTAAGTAAGGGGATGAACTGCAAATCTAAAGTTATTAAAATTATGTAAAAATTGAATTGAAGATACGCACTGGATAGTGAAGTAACAACGAGAACAAGAGAGATCGCTGACACCATGCTTCCTGAGGCTGTGGTACATGAGAGAGTCTGCCTTCTAGTCACGCACTGAAAAGCAATTTGATGGATTGTTGTTTTCTGTTCCTCAATCGCAGGGTTTCATGAAATAGCAGAAGAAGAGGCGCATTTGAGGACGCATTTTATTGGTTGAATGCAGTCGACATCTGATGCATATAGGCGAGTATCTGACATCAACCTTGCCCGTGTTGCAGCATTGCCTCGTTGAGAACACAGTAGAATTGCCTGAAATGCGTGTCACTGCCTGTCGTTCAGCAAGAAGCCAATTTGTTACCATTGTTCCTTGTCTGGCAACTCATACTTGATCTCTGTAAATACATTATTCCCAATGTTATGTATTTCACTAATATCTTTCACAGGAGATTATATAAAAAAAAATCTGAACTTTGAAATAGATCCAACCCCCGGTTCTGATTCAACCATTCTTCTAGTTCCATTGTCAAATAAGAATACTTAATTACATTTGTTGAGTTGATTTGCTTTTCATAAACCCTTGCTGGTTTTGTATCAAAAAAGTAATAATTCTGAAATGCCTTGCTATCCCACTGCATGCATAGGTACATACAAGAGGCAACGAAATCATTCAGGGCATTTGGACAGCTACTTTTGTAGCAAGTTATTGTGAAACAAAATAAACTACCTGATAGGACGCTAGCTTCTTTCAAAATCCCTATACTGTGGGAGGAATGAGAAGGTGGTAGGCTTGGCTATGAGTTTGAGAACAGGCAAAGTAAATGCTGCAAACCCAACTAGTCTCATCCCGAGTTATCTTATTCTCTTAGCTGAATTCACCCATGTTCTGGAAGCAACTGAGCAGGAGTTGTACTTCCACTCTATTTTATCTAAGGCATTTCATTAGCACCTCCAGGAATTACAACAAATGCACAGGCTTTGCAAATACTGCAAAGGTTATACAAATTTTACAACAGATATTAATTCGAGAATATTGTGCACATATGAGTATGTGTGACTGTGTGCAAGTGTATTCCTTTCTTTATCCCTCCCTGGGAATGTGAATATTTGCACATCTGTGTGTATGTGTCTGTCTGCATCGGCATGTAAGGACATCAGTGTGTGTACCCATGCGTGTGCTATGTTCGTGTGGCGTTTGTAAGTGTATGCATGCACTTTTATGTGCAACAGTAGATATTTTGTCTTTGACTGAATGAGAAAGATTCTGCCTGCTGTGTTCTTCTGCCTCTGTTTGTAGTAATAAAATAGCACACTCTGTTGATGTTTCACCGCCACTGCAACTGTAATGGAGAAAACCACTGGCGATTCAGGCAGAGGGAAAGCAGCAGCAGGCAGCATAAACCAAACTAACCTTAACATCAACATAGGGAACCAATGTGGCTATTACGGGGTGTGGGGACTCGGGGTGGGGGTGTGGTCAATTATGGCACAAGTACAATTTTCGCAGATCTTGCAGGAAACACTGCGATAGCTTTGTCAAAGTCTGAAGTTATTCCAAGAGAATTCTGAATTTGGTTTCTGCACTGAGTAAAAGCTGAGAACCCACTCATTATTCTTTCTTAAAGCAATAAATTTAAACAAATTACCAGGGGAGTGTGGGAATGGGAACAAGCACAGTTCTGGAAATCTGAGTCTCTAAATGATGATTGCGGAAACATTTTGAAGGAAGGGCCAGTCTGGCGTTTGCAGAAGGAAACATACAATTCTAGTATGAGCACTGCATCAGTGCACACATATACTCAGATTGCTATCAGTCTCTGAGTCCATTTCTTCTTGCCAGTTGTGTCTAATTTCCATTCATTGAACATTTGATCGATCTATCTGTTTAGCTAGCTATCTGGAACTGAGAACTATAAAGCATAGAAACCGACCCTTTGGCCCACCATTTATGTGACAATAAGCTGCCATTCTAAACTGGTTCCATCTGCCTGCATTTTACTGAATTCCCACTATTCTCTACCTATTAATTTGTGTGCCTGAATACTTCATAAGCCTTGCTGTCATTTCTGCTTTCCAGGCTCTCACCACCTTCCGTGTTATAAACTATCCTTGCACATCTCTTGTAAACATTCCCCCTCGTACCATCTACTTAACCCTCTAACATCTCGCATTTACCGTCTCGGAGTAAAAGACACTGTCTATTCATGTATTTCTGCATATGTTAATTATGTGTACTTCTGTCTGGTCGCCGACACAGTTTTGGACTCTCGAGTGAAAATAATCCAAGTTGTCAAACATCTCCATGCCAATTCAGGGAACATCCTTGTTAACGCTTTTTGCACTGATTGCAAAACCTGTATATCCTTCCTGTAATTTGGTGAAGACTTTGAAACACACAAATCTACAAATATGGTCTTCCTGAAGTTTTATACAGCTACGGTGTGACTTTTCACCATTTTAATCAATATTGACAGCATTGATGGTAACCATGCCAGATGTTTTCTTGACCGTCTTATACACTTGTATTACCACGTTTAGTGAGCTAAGGACTTGCACTCCAAGATATCTTGTATATATCGATGTTGTGAAGGCTCCTGCTATTTACTACATTCTTTTCTCTGGCATTTGACCTATCAAAGTATATCATAAAATACTTATCTGGATTAAACTTCAGATGCTATTTCTGTCTCC